>NC_056734.1:623435445-623712945 GCF_019279795.1 Protopterus annectens
TATGGGCAGACCATCCTGGTACTGTGACTGCCAAAAACAAATGACTCTACCCCCCTCCCCAACCCACTCCAGGCAGATGCACCCAAAGTGACTGCTGCACATGGGGAAGGAAAGAACGGAGACGGGGGGGGGCGTGGACAGCTCAGAGCCAGGTTGGAGTGGTCAACCCACCACTATACATTAGCAGCACATTCATGATGCACATATAAGGGCTGCCATCGTATCCATACACAGAAACCTTATGAAGGACACCATGGCTACTGTCTCGGCAATAAGACACAGAGTTTTAAGACAAAGAACTATCATCACTACAGGCAAACATAAAATACCATAAAAGAAAACAAACCATATTACATTTTTTCCCCATTTACATACATCATACATTGTCTTTTCCTTCTTCGTAACGAACATCGGTCCAGCATTACATACATTGCTGAATTCCTGCCTTCCCCTTAAACTTTTCTCCTCCTCCCAAACATAATTCTGCGTGCATTGTTTGCATAATTTCCATTTATTTCTATGTAATATGCTCGTTCCTCTTTCTAAAGATAACTCTTTCAGTCTTTTTATCTCTTTTATAATATTCAATACTTCAAATGCAGTTGATTTAGAGTTTGATTTTCATTTTCAAGTAATTGCTTTTTTTGGTAGCCAACAAAATTAAACTAAACAAGGTCTTACTATTCATTTATTCACCCAAACTTCTGACAGAGTACTCTGTAGAGTATTTTTAAAATCTGCCAACTCATTACGCTCCCAAAACATAAGCTCCCAGTTACCTTTTTCTTCCTGTCATACCTTCAACAGTTGCTATCTAGCCAAGGAAAAATACTTTGAAATCTGCTTGGGGTATAAAAATATCTATGCAAACACTTCCAAGCAAACATCCTAAACTGGCTGGACGTTGCTGGATACAATGAAACCATACATATGTCATCCCATTGCTTTCTTGTGCAGTGTTTTTTCATTTTTTCTTTCTAATCTTTTCTAACCTCATCCTCAGTCTTATAATTATCATGCAATATTTTATATGTCCTACTAATTATCCTTTAGCAGCATCTGTTCAAGATTCAACTAAAAACTCAACCAGAGCAAGTCTTTCACTTAAGATTCTCCTATCTTTTTCTCTTTGCATACACACTGATATCATTCCCTGGCAGAGAAGTTAGTCTCTATAGCCTGCAATCCAAATATCTTCTTGACCTATCTCAATCTATTACCCCAACATCTCTAGTTATTTACTCCCAATACATTTTTTGCTTTCTCAATTACATTCCAACTCCCTCTTGCCTATTTTCTGTACCCCTACTTGCAGTCATCCCTCTCGGCTAAATCTAATTTCTTCATTCTTGTTTAGGTTTAGTTCTTAAAATAAATTCTGCTACTTAATGAACACAATATTTTATGACTGTTATTATTCTCCTTAAGGATCTGCATCCAAAATATTTTCCCTCCTCTTATACTCCGTTATACATACGTAGGAGGAAGTTAATCTAAAATATCTCCTCAAATGAGGTAATCCTAAACCACTTTGTTCCTTTGGAAGGCTCAACTTATCCCACTTAACTCTTGCCCTCTTCCACTGCCAGATAAATTCATTCAACTCTATTACTGTCCATAACTTCCCCTCTGGTTGAAAAAAATATGCTCACGCTACATGGAAACTAAAGGGACAAATACAATTTCACTACTTATCTCTTACTATCCATATCCAATAACCACGAGCTTCCAGTTTCTCAGTCTTTGTGTGTCATCTGTTGTTTAGTCCTACACATCCTTAGCAAACATAACAGAACCTTTTTTAATCCATACTCCCAAATACTTCATCTTATCCTGTCTGTATAAGTATAGGTATTGCTGAACCAATTCATGTATGGGTAGATAACTTATGGCTATAGCCTGTTTTATCTTCATTAATTTTATATCCTGAAAAGACTTGAAACTGTCTTAAAATTTTCCAGAACACGGACATAACCCTTTCTAGATTTATCAAGTACCTTTTACCTTTAAGTTATCTGCAAATACAACCAGCTTTTCTTGATCACCATACTAACTCAATATTTGCATTTCTAAGTACCTTACTTTTATTGCCAAAGGCTCTAAAAAAGCAAACAAAGGGGAAAGAGAAAGTACAGTTTTGTACCTACCATAAATGTAGATGTCCGATAGGTATGCATCTGCAGTCCTAACATATGGGTTGTCCTGCCTCAGGCAGCCCTTCGGTCGGCCGGATTCCAAAGTCTGGGTCTGGCCTCGGCTGATGTCGCACTTCACCCGACGTCATAGCTGCTGTTTATTGGGTATAAAGGCATCAGCCGACGCCATTTTCCTCAGTGTTTCTTGCCCCAGATGCCAGGTGCCCTCTAGTAAGGCTAAATTTGGATAAATGCAAATAATTCCAAACAGTAGAGAGCAAACAATATAAAAAAATATATATATACATATATACAAACACATACACCATAATAGATTCCCCCAGCTAGCTAAAAGAGGGGTAAATACCCTAGGAGTACCACAGAGGGGAAGGAGGGTGGGTAATCCTGACTGCAGATGCATACCTATCGGACATCTACATTTATGGTAGGTACAAAACTGTACTATGTCCTTCAAGGATGCATCTGCAGTCCTAACATATGGGTAGAATACCATAGCCAAACTGGGGAGGAGGCACTAAGAAAAAGATGGTGTAGTTAAGATCCCTTGCAAAACAGCAGTTGCAAAACCTGCTCGGGATCTAGAGTATAAGGGAAGATTGTAATGCTTGGCAAATGTATGCACGGAGCTCCAGGTAGCAGCTTCTAAAATGTCTTTGGTAGCCACTCCCCGCAGGAAAGCTGTAGTGGTGGCTGTAGCTCTTGTGGAATGAGGTCTGATATTATCAGGAGTTGTCTTTCCATGAAAAGAGTAACAAAAACGAATGCAATTTCCTATCCATTTTGAGATTGTCTGTTTTGAAATTGCTTTTCCTTGCATTCCTGTTGCATATGCTACCAAAAGCTGGTCAGTTTTTCTGCTCGTCTTAGTTCTGTCCAGATAGTAGCGTAATTGTCTGTGCACATCCAAGGTATGTAGCAGTCTTTCCCCCCTGTTCTGTGGGTTGGGGAAGAATGTAGGTAAATGAATCGCTTGGTTCAATGATACTCTGGAGACCACTTTTGGCATAAAGGTAGGGTTGGTTCTCAGAGAGACTCTGTCCTGATGGAAGATAAGGAAGGGTTGTACTGCCATTAATGCCTGTAACTCAGATACCCTTCTTGCTGAAGCAATTGCTAGTAGGAAAGCAGTTTTCCAAGACAAGAATTGTAATTCTGATGTTGCTGCTGGTTCAAAAGGGGGAAGAGTTAACTTTTCCAGCACAAAGTTGAGATCCCATGTAGGTAAAGGTGGTTTCCTTGGAGGCTTTACATTTTTGATTCCTCTCAAGAACTGCCTGAGTAGAGGGCGAGAGAAGACAGGAGGATCCATGTTGTATTCTGCTGAAATTGCTGATGCATGAATCTTAATGGAGGAGTAAGACAGGCCATTATGGAACAGCTCTGCTAAATATTCCAGGATGTGTGCTATGTTTGCCAATGAGACATTTTCTCCCTTTGCTGCACTCCAAATGAGGTATCTTTTCCACTTGGCTGAATAAGTCTTCCTTGTGGAGGGTCTGCGTGCCTCCAGGATAATGTCCTTAACCCTCTGAGATAAATCTGGGTTATTTTGTTTTATGCAATATTCCAAGCAGCTAGCTGCAGTGTTTTCAAGTTTGGATGTAGGATCTTGTAGTTGTCCTGTGTTAGTAGTAAGGGACATAGAGGTAGATGCCATGCGTGTGTCCGAGACATGCTTCTCAGTAGCGGGTACCAATGTTGCCTCGGCCAGTCTGGAGCTATCAGAATTACCCTTGGTTGATCCTCTCTGATCTTCAGTAGAACTTTTACATCAAGGGAAGAGGTGGAAATGCATATGCTGTCAGGTTTTTCCAGCTGAAGGAAAGTGAGTCCACCCTCCAAGCAAGTGGGTGGTATGCTCTTGTGCAGAATTTCTTCAATTGGTGATTGTGTGGGGAGGCAAACAGGTCTATCTGTGGTAGTCCCCATTTCTTTGTTATGGCTTTGAAGATATCTGGATGCAGCATCCATTCGTGAGCATCCGTGGTAGTTCTGCTTAAGGTGTCTGCTAGAGAATTTTCTTTTCCTGGTACAAATCTGGCCTGAAGTTGAATGTTGAGGTTCAGGGCCACATTCCACAGGTCCATTGCCATCCGGCATAGAGGATATGAATGTGTATCTCCCTGTTTGTTGATGTACCACATGACTGTGGTATTGTCCATCCTTATCACCAGATTACCCTGTTGAAGGAGTGGTCTGAATGCCTGGATCGCATGTTTCACTGCCAGCATCTCCTTTAGATTTATGTGTAGATTCAGCTGGTCTTGGGTCCATAGGCCTTGTATACACTTGTCCACCATATGTGCCCCCCATCCTAGGTCTGTGGCGTCCGTGGTGATGGTCTGGCTTGGCTGTGGTTTGTGGAAAGGCAAGCCTCTGTTCAACTGACAGGCCTGAGCCCACCACAGGAATTCTTGCTTCAGGCATGGAATTATTGGAATCTGGTCTTCTAGACTGTGCTGGTGTTGAGACCATACATTCCTTAGGTACCATTGTAACTTTCTCATATGTAGCCTGGCATGCGGAATCAATATTATGCAGGATGCCATGTAACCCAGGGCTTGCAGGACTTTCCTTGCAGTAAGCTGAGTTTGTTTTTTTAATGTCATGAAGTAGCCTGGTAGTTGCTTTTGTTTTTCTTCTGTGAGAAAGGCCATCTGAGTTGATGTGTCCAGTTCTGCCCCCAAGAATGTTATCCTTTGGGATGGTACTAGTCTTGACTTCTGCATGTTGACTGTATCCCAAGGCTTGCAACAGTTGTATGACATTTTCCAAATCTTTTGTTAGTTTTGCCTTGTTGTCCGCTTGTATTAGGCAGTCGTCCAGGTATGGGTAAATTTGAATTCCCTGAAGCCTGCAATGAACAATTACTGATGCCAGGCATTTCGTGAATACTCTGGGCGCAGTAGATAAGCCAAAGGGCAATGCTGAGAATTGATAATGCTCTGATCCTGCAAGAAATCTGAGGTGTCTTCTGCAATCTGGTCGTATAGGGACGTGCAGGTATGCCTCCTTGAGATCTAGAGTCACCAGCCAAGACTCCTTGCCCAGCATGGGAAGAAGCTGCTGGAGGGTCAGCATTTTGAATTTTGGAATAATGAGGTATGTGTTCAGTGCGGACAAGTCGAGAATAGGTCTCCATTGATTTTCCTTTCTTGGTACCAGGAAAAGCCTGGAGTAAAATCCTTGACCTTGTTCCATAGGTGGTACCTTTTCTATAGCTCTCATCCTTAATAAGTTGTTGATTTGTCTTAGAGCGTCTGTTTTTTGGCTTGGTGGTAGGTTTGGCATTCCCCTCTTTTTTGGTAGAGTGTGGAAGTGAAACCTGTAGCCCTTGTCTATTGTTTGTAAAGTCCATTTGTCTCCTGTAATGTAATGCCAGTTGTCTGAAAATAAGGCTAGCTTTCCGCCCAAGGGAGCTTCCAGTTGTTCCCTGGTAGGCGGTATCAGAGCCAAGTCATTGTGTCTGTCCTGTGGAAGTGGTTGTAGTTGAATCTGTGGCAGTACTTCTCTGATTGGTAGGTTGCCACTGACGTCCCCTGTAGGCACCCCTAGATTGACTTATGCCTCTTAGGCGTCTATTTCTGTCTCTCTGTGCTCTGGAGCTGTCTGGAAAGGACCAATTCTTCGAAGGCCAATTTCTGCTAAACCTCGAAGGTTGGACCTGTAAGAAATCCCTGACTGTTTGGACAGATTTTGCTTTTTCTTCCACCTTCTTTAGAACCTCCTGTGCAGGGGAGCCAAACAAACTTTGTTTCTCCATGGGAGCATCTAGGAGTTTTGATTTAACATGGTCTGGTAAGGATTGTTCTTTTTAACCATGCATGTCTTCGAATCACTGTTCCAGTCATAGCTGATCTAAAGGAAGCCTCCAGTGCATCATAGCCACATTTTAAGAAATGGTTACTGACCTGCTGAGAGTTATGTACCAAATCCTGAAGAGACTTGCGGTCTATAGGTTCAGGAGAGGAAAGTTTTTTATTTAACTGGTCTAACAAAAATTCCTGATACTGAATCATGTGAAATTGACAGTTTAAGGCCCTAGCCGAAAGAGCAGCAGAAGTATAAACCTTTTTACCCCATCTCTCTAATGCTCTAGATTCCCTATCAGAGGGAAGAGGGTTTTTGGCAGAAGCAGCTGCCACACCTTTCGGGCCCTGTGAAATGGTTTCGGGGTCTGCAACAGGAGCCTTATACAAATGGTAGTGTGTGTCCGGGACCCTGTAATATCTGTCAGGCTTGGCAGTGGCCGGAGGAAGAGAATCAGGGGCAGTACAGGCATCATTACATGCATCATCAACTACTGTTAGTACTGGAGGAATGGCTAAAGGCCTATGCTGTGGTAAGTGTAAAAAAGTCCTTAGCCTTTTCCTTGAATCTGAAAAATCCTGGCCCTGCCATTGGAAATGTTCCCTCATAGCATGTAAGGTTTCCCCAAAAGAAAATTCTTCAGGAGGAGAAGCAGAAGGAATGGAGTCTTCTGCATCAGAATCCTCATAAGGAGAATATGGGCCTTCCTGAGGGTCTGTAATGTCCGAGTCATCCGAGGAATAGTCTGTAGAGACAGGTTCCGGGGGTTCAGACCTAGGCCTCTTATCTGAAGGGGGCTGAGAGGCCCTGTCTGGGTGAGGTTGGGATCCCCTGATCAAAGAAATGAGATCCTCAGCCAGGCTGAGTATTTGTGAACTAGAGGTAGGCCTATGTGGGGGAGTTTTAGCAGGTAAGGCCTTAGAAGATTTAGCTGCTTTAGCCCTGGCAAAAGCCTTGATGGACATAGAAGCAGGGGGTCTAGCAGCCCCACGTGCAGGGGTAGATATGTCTAAAGGAATAGTATCTGACAAATCCTGGGTGCCTGCTTCTGTAGCAGTAATTTCAGTAGCAGATTCAACCATGCTCTGTGAGGCCTCGGCTATAGGAGGCATGCTTTCGGCCGAAGGAAGAACCGAGGGCTCGGTTTCAGCCGAAACCGAGACACTCGCGGTTGGCCTAACCGTGGTTTCAGCCGAAACCGCGGGCCGCGAGTGTCGGTCCTTTTCCTTGCGCTTTTTAGCTATTTGTGCAGTCGGAGTCTCCGACGGCATTTTGTAAGCAAAAGCGGGACCAAAAAACTCCTCTGCAAACTCCGACCGACGTCTAAGTGTCTGTCGGTTGAAGGAAGCACAGGCTAGACAAGCTTATACGTCGTGGTCTGGGCCTAAGCAAGGAAGGCAGTAAGAGTGGAAATCCTTATGAGGTATTTGTTTCCCACAAGTTAAACAATTATTTACTTTTTCTGACATCGGCTGAGGCAAGAAAGAGTCCCCAACGGGGTACTTAGCTTTTTAGAAGTCTTCGGTAGTAGAAATCTCTGGATCTGACCGACCGGCACTTGCGAACAGCTTCTGCTTCGGGCACCACGCGGCAAGAAAGACTGGGGAAAATGGCGTCGGCCGATGCCTTTATACCCAATAAACAGCAGCTATGACGTCTGGTGAAGTGCGACATCAGCCGAGGCCAGACCCAGACTTTGGAATCCGGCCGACCGAAGGGCTGCCTGAGGCAGGACAACCCATATGTTAGGACTGCAGATGCATCCTTGAAGGACATCACCCCTGCCTAGTTCTTCTCTTCAAATTGAACTTATCAGAGACTAACCCTCATACTTAAATTTTTGACTCCAATCCTTAATATAGCCTCCTCCTTTCGGCTTTTCCCGGTTTGAGGTCGCCACATCGGATCACCTGTCCGCTCATGACTGGCAGTGGAGTTTTACAGTGTCGAGCTGGCAGCCTGACCCCCAATCTTCCACAGAAGGCAAACACACGCATGCACTCACGCCTAGGGCCAATGTAGAGTGTCCAATCCACCTGCAGCACGTCGTTGGGATGTGGGAGGAAACCCACGCGACCACAGGGAGGACATGCAGATTCCGCACATAAAGGACTCCAGCCGAGGAGCAAATCGGAGAACCTCTTGTGGTGAGGTGGCAACTCTAACTGCTGCATTACCGCAGCCGCCCTCCTTAATATATCCTAATTAACCTTATTATTCTGTAACAGAATGCAAATGTTTCCATTGCCCTACTCATAAAATAACTCTTTCTCTGCATTAAGACCCACCAACAATAGCAGTATTTTATTACATTCTGCTTCCCGGGGATCATCATTGTTCTATTAACGTTGTCAGTGGTTCTTCTCCCCAAATCCTTATTAATCCATACTTATCAATTTTGGCATCACCTTTGCCATTCTTTTAGCTACTATAGACAAGCACTTTACAATCATGGTTTAAAATTGAAACTGGTCTATATGAAGTTGGGTCTGATATGTCTTTACTTACTTTAGATAGTACAACCACCACAGCTTTCCTCCAAGACGCTGTTAAACAAAATCTTCCAGATCTTTACCACTTTCTTCCCTCCTAACTTGCAAACTTCTACAGGAATACCATCTGCTCAAGGATACTTTCCTAATGACTGTTTATACCTCACCATTTTTATCCCATCTCCTCCAATCTTAACTGTTGTATGTTGAGCCTTACCCACCTCTAACTTGTGGTATAATTAAATCTTACATATTTCCAGTTGTGCTCCTTCTTGACTTTCATATTTCTTCACTTTATAAAAAAATTCCAAAACCTTGGTAACACTTGTATATCATTTTTATTTTCTTGTTATAGGCTCCCAAAGTTTGACAAAAACCCTTTCAACTTTCTGTTGCCCAAGTCATGCTAAAGTTTTTTGTGCTTTGGAGTTATTAAAGAATAGTTGCATAACAGTAACCTTTCTAAACTCAAACCTTTAATGTGACCTATAACCTGTACAATTCAATAGAAAAACAAACAAATCTGTTAGGGGAAAAAATTTAAAACGTACAATAAGCTGGTTGCGTAAGTGTGCACACCCTTAAACTAATACTCTGTTGAAGCATCTTTTGTTTTAATTACATCATTCAGTCTTCTTGGGTACACACCTGCCATCAATTAGAGAGTCTCTGATTAACCTCAAATAAAGTTCAGCTGTCCTAGTAGGATTTTCCTGACATTTACTCAGTTGCCTGCTACAGCAACAGCCGTGGTTCGCAGAGAGCTTACAAAGCATCAAAGGGATCTCATTGTTGAAAGGTATCAGTCAGGAGAAGGATACAACATTTCCACAGCATTGGATATACCATGGAACACAGTGAAAACAATCACAAAGTGGAGAAACTATGGGACAACAGTGACATTGCAAAGAACTGGATATCCCTCCAAAAGTGATGAAAAGACAAGATGAAAACTAGTCAGGAAGGCTGCTAAGAGACCTACAGCAACACTGAAGGAGCTGCAGGAATTTCTGGCAAGTACTGGTTGTGTACTACATGTGACAACAATCTCTATATGTCTGGACTATGGGGTAGGGTTGCAAGACGGAAGCCTTTTCTTACACAGAAAAACATCCAGGCCCAGCTAAAATTTGAAAAACTATACATCAAGTCTCCCAAAAGCATGTGGGAAAATGTGTTATGGTCTGATGAGACCAAGGTTGAACTTTTTGGCCACAATTCCAAAAGGTACATGTGGCACAAAAACAACACTTCGCATCACCAAAAGAACACCATCCCCATGGTGAAGCATGTTGGTAGCAGTACCATGCTTTTGGGTTGCTTTGCCACAGCTAGAACTGGGGCTTTAGTCATGGTGGAGGGAATTATGAACAGTTCCAAATACCAGTCACTTTTGGCCCAAAACCTTCAGGCGTCTGCTAGAAAGCTGAAGATAAAGAGGAATTTCATCTTTCAACATGACAATGACCCCAAGCATACATCTAAATCAAAAAAAAGAATGGCTTCACCAAAAGAAAATTAAATTTTTGGAATGGCCCAGCCAGAGCCCTGACCTAAATCGAATAAAACATCTGTGGGGTGACCTAAAGAGGGCTGTTCACAAGAGATGCCCTCGCAATCTGACAGAATTGGAGCACTTTTGCAAGGAAGATTGGGCAAATATTTACAAGTCAAGATCTGCCATGCTGATAGACTTCTACCCAGGAAGACTGAATGCTGTAATTAAATCAAAGGTGCTTCAACAAAGTATTAGTTTAAGGGTGTGCACACTTATGCAATCAGCTTATTTTATGTTTTTTATTTTTTATATTTTTTCCCCTAACAGATTTGTTTGTTTCTCAGTTGAATTGTACAAGTTATAGGGCATGTTAAAGGTGGGAAACATTTTGAAATGATTTACTGTTGTCTCATTT
Source organism: Protopterus annectens (assembly GCF_019279795.1). Lineage (NCBI taxonomy): Eukaryota > Metazoa > Chordata > Ceratodontiformes > Protopteridae > Protopterus > Protopterus annectens. The sequence continues at coordinate 623,445,817 of NC_056734.1, forward strand.
TTTTCCATCACAAAAACCTGGCATTTTAACAGGGGTGTGTACATTTTTATATCCACTGTATATTGCCCAAATACTCTTATTATTTTCTCTTTAGCACTCCGCATTTGTTCCTCCTCTTGTTCTGAGAGATTCCCCTTATTCTGCAACACACAACCTTTGTCAACCCCTCTAACCAATACTATTCCTTCTTAACCATACCACGTTTTCTTATCTGTACCCTATTTTATCCCACTCACTAGCTATAACTGCTGAAGATATTTTTATACTCAACTCTTGAAAAATGTCCAGTAAATATTTCTAAAATTCCTCTTTTTTAACTGGTAGGTGGGAAAGTGCCAGTGTTCCATTTTTTACTTCATTACCCTGCATTGTTATCATAGTTTTTATTGGTGCACAATCTGGAATAGTTATGGCAAACTTAAATGTACATGCTTCTATCTAGTCTAGCCTGGTTATTGTACCTTGGGGAATAATAAGCAAATTCTGTCAGAGATCCTACTACTGAATTCACATCTTACATACCAAATATTTTCATAAATTTCCTTTGAAGTCTACTCTCTTTTATTATATTTTCCATTCTAGCAAACTTCAATACATCTTCACTATTGCAAATCAAGTTCTAGTTCCCAGCTATAAATAATATTCCCTGCTGAAAGCGGACTATTTCTCCCAAAATCTTCTTAAGCTCCACAACAGCAGATTTTAGGTAGAACATAGACACATGCCATTGTAATCCTCCTCCCTTGCCATACTACAACAAGCCTACCATTACTGCCTTTTTCCTCTTCTATCATAACTGGAGCCAGTAGCAATTCATACAATTCCCCTTTTCCTTTGTACCTGATATTCTGCTAAATATCTATCCTGAAATCCATTCTCTGACAAATTCACATGCTCACATCTTTACAAATGTGTCACATGCAGCACTGCTAATTGCACTTGGAATTTTGTAATATAATTCAATGCTCTTTGCTTTTTGTCTACACCTGTAGGGGCATTTACCTTCCAAGATATGGATAGTGTAGCCATTATGATAAAAAAGGTTACTGTTACCACCTATTATACAAGACCGTTTTTTGTGCATTTCCAACTTTTGTGTTACAAGCACATACTACTGTTTGGAAGGCTGATCTTTTACTCATTTGTTTCTTCTCATCTCCAGTTGAACATGTGTCACATTTTTCAAGACTTTTTATTTTAATGAAAACTCCCAAACAAAAAAAAAATCTAAATACATCTTCAGGACACCTCCATAACCTATTAACTTAGACCAAACCCACAAAACTGTGCATATCTTCAACAAATGAAGTTTAACTCTCCATTTAGGAACAACTGCACCAAATTAACAGCTGCAGTCACAGAAAATACATAAAAAGAAGGTTACCAAAGCTAAAGCACATTCTACAGCCTGAGTGCCTACTTACAATGATTGCTGTTTTTTCTCTCTAGTCCCCTCCCAGAAGTGAAAAACAGCTTTTATTCCTTCAAAAGCTATTAACATTTAGCTCTAAGAAAAGGTGCATTGGGTATCTAACTAAAATTAAATACACTGTTCTATTAAATTACAATAGGCAACAGGCTGTACTATGGGAAAATACTTTATCTTCCCACGTCCCAGTCACTCTAGGGGTCCCGCAAGGATCTATATTAGGCCCATTACTCTTCTCCATCTTTACAAATGACCTTCATTCTGTAATTCCTCAAGCTGACTGTATCCAATACGCTGACGACTCCACACTCATATGCGCTGCTGCTTCTCAATCAGAACTTCAGTCACTAACCCAAATGACCTTTAGTACAGTTGAAAACTGGCTCCTACAAAGACGTCTTATCCTTAACCCCAAAAAACAAAAATGTTAATATTTACCCCCACCTGCAGAACCTCCCCACTTAACTTTACTATTACTTCAAATGATAGAACTATAATATCTCCTGAACCAACCACCAAACTACTCGGGGTACTAATAGATAACAACGTGTCCTTTGAACCTCACATTAATGACACCATAAAAATAGTAAACAAGAAACTAGGTTCCCTCTATAGAATAAAACCCTTTCTTACACCTCCAGCCAGGGTTACTATTGCTCGTACCCACCTCATCTCTACCTTGCTCGATGCCTCCCCTATCTATACCAAAATATGTAGAAGTAATCTGAGTAAACTTACATCCTCCTACAACAATATTGCCAGATTTGCAGCTGGGTCCTCCTATAGAACTCATCACTGTATCAATCTGAATCAATTAGGATGGTTAGAGCTGCCAAATTTAATACTTTTCAATCAATTAATAGTAGGCCATAAGATCCTGTATTTACCTCAAAATACAGCCATACTTACATCCCTAGTCATCCCTTATAATAACCTCAAGACCTTACGCTCAGCTAATAACCTACTTGTACAAATATCAAAATCCAACAACTTCGCTGGTGACACCTTGTTCTCCAATACAGTAGGTAAAGCCTGGAACATCCTCCCAAGCCAGCTAACCTCAATATCCTCTGTCAGCTTATTTAAAAGCAAGCTTAAACCCTACCTCAAATCACACTGGCTATGCCCCTGTGTTAACCCAGACCAAGTACCTAACTATTAACTAGACTCCCACAATTCCTAGCCTCCCATGATCATGATCTTGTTGTGTTGTCTCACTAATTTTTAGTGAGCTTAACCTTCCTTAGGATTTTTTCTCATGTAAATAAGTATATACCTTGGAATGATCAAACATCTTCATATAGTATCACAACATATGTGTTAAATAACACTATAAATCCATCCTTGTTTGCTGTTCTTCTATACTCTATCTATTGATCTCTAGTGTTTTTCTTTCTTAGGTTTTTGTGAGACCTTAGTATCTCATCATAAATTACTAGGTGTATCTAATTTTGTAATATGTTATAAAGATTTGTACTACACCATTTCTAATGCAAATGTATAAGTCTTATTCATCTATTCTTAGATAATTTTTTCCTTTTTCCTACTGAAATATAAAATATATAATCTTAGGCTTGTACTATAATTCTTAAAACTTATGTACCAAATTATACTGTTATTGTCTTTGTCTTGACCTTTTATGTTGTTGTAATTTGTGGAGCTTTTCTCCCCGGGCCGCCACTGAAAATGGACATATATCCAGCTGAACTAGCCCGGTCAACAAATGTAAAATAAATAAAATAAAATAAAATAAAATAATTGAATTATTTAGGTTGCTACTTCCCATAATTTCTCTCTCTCTCAACTGCTTGTCATTTTACCTTTAAATTTTGCATTTCCCTCAGCAAAGAATGCGCAGAACTCTCAAAATTAATTGCATGCACTTGCAGACAGCTTGTCTCCATGTAATAGTCAGCAATGAATCTTTGTAAATTTCACTCATGACAGAATGTACATCTGCCTTCAGCTGCAGACTCTACTCCCACTGAACATTTGCTAATGGAAAGAAATGTTACATATTTGCAAGAAACTTAGCATTTTCATATGTCTCATTATTTTGTCTTATTTTTCAAACCTTCTTGCTTAAAAAATACACTTATTTATAGCTTAACCCAACAGCATTAATCTAGGCATTCAATCTTATAAAAACAGGAGAAATATGTTAATTCCTCATACAATATAATCAGTGCACATTTAAAACCCATTGACATCCAAGCAGACCAAGATCGCATCATATTGACATTAAACTTGCTTTCCACAGGCCAGTCTTTTCTTCCAATACAGTAAAGTCTGTATATTTTTTTACAATTAAGTAATTGTTTATATTAATATCTTTTAACATGTACAACAATCACTAAGACAACCCCCCATTTAAACTATCCCTGACTACATACTACACAAAATGTACAGTTGTGAAAGCAAGCTTACCACAACAATAGATGTTTGAATGATCATTGCTGCAACAGCTTTAGCTGGTGTGTCATACCCTACCAAGGTACAACAGCAGTCCAGTTTGGAAAGCTTCAGGGCATCTTCCTCGCACCCAAACTCTCAGTCAGGGAGTCTGAGCCCTGAAAGGGCAAAGCTAGGAATAACAAACAAACAAATGTTCACATTTTGGCATAATGGAGGGAAGAAGTGGCTACTGCAGAAGTGATCATTTGAACATCTTCCTGTTATGGCAGGTTTACTTACACAACTGTACTATGTTCATTATATTGATCACTGCTGTAGTGGACTTGGCTAAATGGATAGATTACCCTTGGAGGTGGAAGGAGCACAATCCAGAAGCCCCTGGAGAATGATCTTAGCAAAACCTTATCTGAAGTAGAGTAGAAATCATGCTATATGCTACAGGGCTTTGTAAAAGTATGTACAGAGGACCAAGTAGCAGCTTGTATAATACTACTAGAATCTAACCCTTTCCAAAAAGCTATAAATGAGGCAAAGCCCCTGGTAGAGTGGACCTTGACCCTGACTGGAATACCTTTCTTACAAGTACAGCAAAAGGTAATACTCTTAGACAACTATTTGGAAATGGTCTGCTTTTGACACAGGTTGTCTTGTGTTTGGACCTTCCAAAGAAATGAACTGATCCGAACATTTGAAAGATTTAGCTCTGGCAAGATGGTAACAGAGCTGTCTGTGGGTATCCAAGGTATGCGATATATTTTCTCCCTCATTTTTAGTCTCAGGAAAGAAAACAGAAAGATGGATGGTTTGGCTTAAAATAAACTCAGATGTCACTTTAGACATAAAAGAAGGATTAGTTCTCAAAGAAATCCTGTCTGTATGGAAAATGAAGTAGGGCTGACTGGTGCTTGCAACTCAGATACCCTTCTTGAAGAAATCAGAGCAATCAGTAAAACCATTTTCCATGCTAAGAACCTCAAGTCAGCCAGATTAGCTGGTACAAATGCAGCAAATGTTAGCTTCTCTAACACAATAAAGATCCCAAGGAGAGGCCACCAGTTTAATTGGGGGGGGGGGGGCTCTCATGTAAAACAATAGTTTGACAATCAACAGAAATAAAAGGCCTTTTACTCATTGCTACATCAAAAACTTGGTAAGATTAAAGAATAAGCAGGTAGAGCTTGAAGGCTGAAGACTTATTAAAGACATCAGGATGAGTGAAGTAACCAGTGGCCTGCCATAAGACTCAGATCTAGGGCTCAATATTCAATCCATTAATCTCTGATATAACAAAAAAGAGTGACTAACAAAATGGATGTTTTGGCAGATGGAATAAAAACTTAGAAAAAAATGAGTTTTATAGAAGGGTCAGAATTATTTTCACCACTCAGAGGGGAAGTTGAGGATGGCAATTAAGGGTTGAAGGATTTCATCTGGGAGGGGAAGATGGCAACAATTAAGTGGGATAAGATGATCCTTCCAATAGAACAAGGTGGTTTGGGATTACCTGATTCGAAGGGGTTATTTCAGAGCTACACAGTTAAGGTTCCTATACATAGCACAATCAGAAACCTATAATTCAAAGTGGAAAGTGATGATGATGAAATAAGGGGGAAGCTCAGGAAATAAGGAGAGGCTAAGATTTGTGATGCAGATCCTTAAGTAGAACAATAACCATACATAATATTACATTCACAAAACAACAGAAAACATTGCAAAGAACTATGCTAACATGGGAATAGAGAAAGAAGATTTTGCCAATAGGGATGACTGCAATTAGGGCTACAGAGAATAGGCAGGTGGCCACAGAAATTTCTGTGAGCAAATTAGAGAAAGGTAACAAAATGGAAAGAGGCTAAGAATTTATTTAGACTGCAGGCTGGAGATAGTCTATACTCTGGTATCAATCCTTGTCAGGGAAGGAGGAGAGAAAGGAATTGGGAAATCCTAAGTGAAAGACGAGCACTAGTAGAGATTTTAGTAGACTCTAGAACTGAAGCTGATTTTAAAATTGGCTAATTAGTGAGGCATATAAAGTACTGCAATGATAACTATAGGAATCAATCACAGGAGGTTATAAAGGATTGTAAAGAGAGATTAGATAAGATATATGTATGGCTCCCAAATATGCAACAAAGTCTAGAAGAGATATTTGCTTGAAAGTGTATGCATATTTATTTTTACACCCCAAGCAGACTCCAAAGAATAACTGCAAACGCATCTGCATTATTGTACAATACATCTCCCCTGGCGATAACATTCCTATATTAGAATAAATACTTGCCTGGGCATCAAACATAGAAAATGAAACCAACATTTGAGGAGCTGTCAATATGAACTGGTTAGATATCTCCCGCAATCACCCCACCTCCAACATAAACCTATACTCCTTTATCCAACTAATTAACTACATAAGACCTAATAAAACCAACAACAGTGGCTCAATCTTGGACTGGATTATGGTCTCCGACCCAAATAAAATAGCATCCGCAGGAACACTCTCTGATAGCATAAGTGACCACTTACCTGCCTACATACTACAGAAAACTTCCCTAACACCTAGCAGACATCACTACAAACTAGAGACTTATCCCACTTCTACACTGCCACACTTAAGATGACTCTACAAAGCATCAATCGGAATACATTAAAATCCCTTCCCCTAGATGAGGCTGTTGAGTTCTTTAACTCAACATTTCTCACAATCCTAAACAATCAAGCTCCACTTCATCTAATGGGAGCAAGAGCTACTCATGCCAGTTGGCTCACTAAATTCACTAAAGCAGCTCATGACCACTAGGGACAAAGCTTGGAAACCGTGGCAAAAAAAAAAAAAAAAAAAACAAAAACAAAAATCCCTCTGACCTCACTAAATATCAAATAAAATGCCTAGTCATAAAAGACAAAAAAAAATCTTATGCTACAAAACCACCATAAGCAAAAACCAAAAAAATTCTGGAGTTCCATCAATTCTCTACTAAACCTAGGGTCAAGTATCAATCCTTGCCCACACCCAGACAAAATTCACTCTAACTCTAATTTCATCAGTACTACAGCTGATCCAACCACCACCTTGCCATCTAAACCTTCCACACAATATACCTGTTCCCCCCTTCTAAAAGATCTTCTCTCTCATCCATACCCACCTTCACATTATAAAAGAAGCTTCAAAAACTCAGGCCATGCACCACCACCCCTGACAACCTACTTCCTGAATTCCTACAAACCTCCGTCAGTGCTATAGCTTATCCCATCAGCATACTTTTTAACAAATCTACTCAGCAGGAGTCCTACATACCCACTATTTGGAAAAGAAAAGCACATATACTGCTTCTTCATAAAGGAGGCACTAACACATACATTTCCAACTTTCGACCTATTGCCATCCTCTCTACCTCAAAGATTCTGGAAAAATGCATAAACACGCTTCAATATCTGCTTCACAACCAAACCCTTTTCCCTCACTCAGTATGGATTTAGACCTGGTCACAGCACCACTAGAACCCTCATATCCTTCATGGACAGTCAACCAGGCCCAAGATGCTGGAAAAATTGTCTCTTCTCTTTCTTGACCTGTCTAAGGCCATTCATATGGTCTCCCACTGCCGCCTTCTTACTAAACTATCTGATACAGGCATCTCATCCCTAACCCTAGACTGGTTCTCAAACTATCTCACAGACAGGCAGCATTCTTACTCTCCTTTCCTTAACACACCTACAGGTGGTTCCTCAAGGCTCCACAATACACCTACAGGTGGTTCCTCAAGGCTCCACACTAGGTCCTCTCTTATTCAACATTTTTATTAATGTCCAAACCTCTCTTACTCAAGGTACTGTCATACAATATGCAGATGGATTCTACCATCATCTGTGCTGCCAACTCTACACCAGCTCACCCAAGGTGTCCTTACTTCTACTGAAGTATGGATGGCCAATAATTATCTTGTCTTAAATCCCAACAAAACTAAACTTGTACTTTTTCTGCTAAAGTAATCCACCTCCCTAAACAAGGAAAATATCACTGTGTTCAAAACCCTGTTTTTCAGGTAGTTCCATATACAAAATTATTATGTATCATCATAGATGAATACCTGACAACTGACCTACACATTCAAACCAATATTAAAAAAAGAAACACACAAAAAGATGGGCACCCTCTATACAAACACTTCTGAAACCATTCTACAAAACTATCCCTTCCATCTTCCTTCCTTCTACCATCTCTTCTTTATGGGGCACCTCTCCTAACCAACATCCAGGCCTCACTTAAATCTAAACTAGCCTTGTGCTACAATAAAACTGCTAAATTTGTTACAAATGCAAAATACTCATCCCATCACTGCTCATCACTACACCAACTCAACTGGTTAGAACTCCCACATTACCTCTCACTTATTCAATTAACCACAGCACACACAACTGTATATAAGCCATCTAACTGCCCTGCTTTGTCTTCTCGACTCTACTCACTGATCATCCAAACAGACCTTTCTGATCCAATAACCAAATGCTCCTAAATGTGGACAAACCTAACTGGGCAACTGGTCACATGTGATATTCCTTTCTAGTTACAAACCTGTGGAACACTCTTCCACCATTAAAAAGGTCTGTGAACAATACACCTCTCTAAGAGAAGCCCTGAAACACCACCTTTCATCTCTATGGCAGCGCTTCTGTACAAATGCTGCACCTCCCATAATCTGATTTCTCCCTTCTACATCTACCATCCCCCTTTCTCTAATTTTTCCCCTGTACTGCTCTATATATATCTCTATTCATTACTTTTACTCTGCTGTATTTTATGCTATAACTGCTTACTCAGACTTAAACTTAAGAATTTATACTTATTTAAATACTAGACTGTGCATCAGAAAAGTACAGTTGTGTACACTGGTGCAGCAGTATCACTGTCGCCTCACAGCAAGAGGTTCTCCTGTTCAATTCTCGGCTGGAGTGCCTTCTGTATGGAGTCTGCATGTACTCACTGCGGTCGAGTGGCATTCAAAAGACATGCGTGAATGGGCATGCCTTAGTTGAAGGTTGGGTGTTGAGCTGGCACTTTTGCACAGTAAAAATATACTGCCAATCATTAGTGGACTGGAGTTCTGCTGTGGTGACCCCTAACCGGGAAAAGCCGAAAGAAGAATCACCATAAATGTAGATGTTAGAGTATATTCACTGCTGCAGTCATTACATTTGGATTATCTGCTTGCAGTAGCCCTCAGTCGGCCTGATTAACAAAGTCTTGGGTCCTGCGTCGGTTGCTGTCCCTTCTTCCATGACGTCAGGTCGTCAGGGGTATAAAACATGCAGCTGACTCCATTACATCAGTTTTTCTTGTCCAGATGTCAGGTGCCCCCAGTGGGAAGCAATTAAATCTATAAATACAAGGATATATCTCTAACAGAAAAACAAATACACCAAAAAGCTTTTAGAGCATAGTAAGTGAGAGCAGAGGTATAGACAAAGGAAGAAAAGGGGGGTTGGAGGGAGGGTAACCAGGACTGCAACACTGAATACACTCTAACATCTACATTTATGGTAAGTGTACACAACTGTACTATGTTCTACATGTTTCACTGTTGCAATCATTAGATTTGGGTAGATTCCCAAAGTTAAGGTTGGGAGGAGGAATTTAAATAGAATTACGACCAGCTATAAGGCCCTGCAAGACTGCAGTGGCAAAACCAGCCCTGTATTTAGAGAAAATTGACAAATGATCATGCTTGGTGAAAGTATGTACAGAACTCTAGGTAGCAACTTCTAAGATGTCCCTAGTAGGGATGCCCCTGAGAAAGGCTGTAGAGGTAGATGCAGCCCTGGTTGAATGGGGTCTGATGCCCTGTGGGATATGTTTTCCATGGTGCTTATAGCAGAAATGAATGCAGTGGCCTATCCATTTTGAAATGGTTTGTTTTGAAATAGCTTTCCCCTCTGTCTCTGCAGCAAATGCCACCAGTAGTTGCTCAGATTTCCTTTGAGGTTTAGTCCTGTCCAAGTAGAATCTAAGCTGTCTGTGCACATCTAAAGAGTGCAGTATCCATTCCCCTTTGTTCTGTGGGTTAGGAAAAAAGTTAGGCAAACGAATGGACTGATTAAGAGCCACACTGGATAACACCTTGGGCATGAAGGAAGGATTGGTTCTGAGGGACACTCTGTCCGCATGAAAGAGGATGAAAGGTTCCACTGCCATAAGGGCCTGTAATTCAGATACTCTTCTTGCGGAAGTGATTGCCAAAAGGAAATCTGTTTTCCAGGAAAGAAATTTTAAATCTGCAGTAGCAGCTGGCTTGAAAGGAGGAAAGAGTGAGTTTCTCCAAGGCAAATTTAAGAAATCAGGCTGGAGTTGGAGCTCTCCTGGGTGGCCTTAGATTTCTGGCCCCTCTGAGGAACTGCTTGAGCAGTGGGTGAGAGAAGAGGGAAGGCTCTGTGCTATAATGAGCTGAAATGGCTGAGGCATGAATTTTGGAGGAAAAAGAAAAGCCCTTATGAAGCATCTCAGTCAAGTATTGTAGAATCTCAGGTAAATTGAGCACTGTTGCTTTCATTCCTTGAGATTGGTTCCAAGCACAGAATCTTTTCCATTTTGCAGCATAAGATTTTCTAGTACTAGGCCTCCTTGCCTCTAAAATAATATCCATCACTGATTTACTGAGGGATGGTAAAGGAGATAAGGTAATTAGCCAGGCTGCTAGGTTCAGGGTTTGCAGCTTAGGGTGCAGAAACATGTTCTCCTGCTGAGACAACAGGGAAGGAGTCTGAGGGAGGTGCCATAGAGCCAAGCATAACACACTGCGCAAGAGTGGGTACCAGTGTTGGCGAGGCCAGTCTGGTGCAATTAAAACTGTCCCTGGCTTGTCCTGTTTGCCTCTGCTCTCCAAGGTACTACTAAAGATCAGCGGAGGAAAGGCATAAACTGATAGGTTTTTACAGCTGAAGAATAGGGCATCCACTTTCCAAGCTTGCTTGTGTGGAATCCTTGTGCAAAATTTGTCCAGTTGATGGTTCTTGGGGGAGGCAAATAGGTCTAAATCTGGGCTCCCTCATTTGCTTGTCAACATGTTGAAAATCCTTGGTTCCAGTTTCCACTCGTGTGGGTCCATGAGGTTTCTGCTTAGTCCGTCTGTCAGTGTATTTAGTTTTCCTGGCAGAAATTGAGCTTCTAGATTCACTTGGTAGCTCAAGGCTGTGTTCCACAATGCCATGGCTAGTCTGCAGAGGGGGGTAAGAATGTGTACCCCCCCCCCACTTGTTTATGTACCACATGACAGTGGTGTTGTCCATCTTTACCATTAGTTGTCAGGGAAGAATGTGGTCCTTGAAGGCTGTCAGAGCATTCTGTACAGCTAACATTTCCTTTTGATTTATGTGCAGGTGCATTTGATTTGGGTTTCATTTGCCCTGAATGCACTTCCCTGCCAGGTGAGCCCCCCATGCATAGTCTGATGCGTCTGTTAAGATTTGTTTGGCAGGGGGTAATGTGAATGGTAGTCCCCTGTTTTGGTGGCAGACCTCTGCCCACCAAAGGAACTCTAGGCTTAGGCAAGGTATGATAGGAATCCTTTCTTCCAGATCCTGTGAATGTTGACACCATAGGCTTTTGAGACACCACTGTAGTTTCCTCATATGCAGCCTTGCATATGGAATTAGAAGAATGCACGAGGCCATGAACCCCAAGGCTTGCAGTATTTGCCATGCAGATAGCTGGGTTTTTGTGGCTACTTGTTTGAAGTAAGTTGCCAAATGTATCCGTTTCTCTAGCGTGAGGAAAGCCATCTGGGAAGTTGTATTCAAGCTTTCTCCCAGGAATATAATTTGTTGACATGGTACCAGGTGGGATTTCTTTTTGTTTATAGTGAACCCCAGACAAGTCAGTACCCTTTGAACAAAGGCCAGAAGTTTGAAGAAAATGTCATTGCTTTCTGCCTGAATCAGGCAGTTGTCCAGGTATGGGTATATTTGAATATTTCTTTGCCTGAAAAATGCAATGACTGGAGCTAGGCACTGTGTGAATACCCTGGGTGCAGTAGATAAGCCAAACAGCAGTGCAGAGAAAGTACAGTTGTGTACCTACCATAAATGCAGATGTTAGAGTGTATTCACTGTTGCAGTCATTACAATTGGGTTATCCTGTTGGCAGGGTACCCACAGTCGGCCTGAGTTCCAAAGTCTAGGTCCGGCGTCAGTTGCTGTCACCTCCTCCCTGACGTCAGTTCGCCAGGGGGATAAAAGATGCAGCCGATGCCATTTTCTTCAGTTTTTCTTGCCCCAGATGTCAGGTGCCCCTAAAATGGTATGCTCACTAATGCCAAAAAGCATGCAAAACCAAAAAAACAACTTTTCCTTCATCTACAAGCAAATACACCACATAGGTTGTATAGAATAGAGAAGTACAGATAAGTCCCAGCAAGGAAACGGGGATTGAGGGTGGGTAACCTGGACTGCAACTGTAAATACACTCTAACATCTACATTTATGGTAGGTACACAACTGGATTATGTTCATTGCGTTTCACTGTTGCAGTCATTACAATTGGGTTAAATCCTAAAGCTATGGTTGGGAGGCTGGTGCTAAATAGGATTAGGAGAGGCTATCAGGCCCTGCAGAACTGCATTGGCAAAGCCTGCCCTGGATTTAGAATAGAGAGGTAAGTGATAGTGCTTTGTAAAAGTATGCACTGAACTCCAAGTTGCAGCCTCTAAGATGTCTTTGGTTGGTACTCCTCTGAGGAAAGCTGCTGAAGTGGCTGCTGCTCTGGTTGAATGTGGCCTAATGCCCTTAGGCACTGATTTGCCATGCTGTGAATAGCAGAAACTAATGCAGTGTCCTATCCACTTTGAAATAGTCTGCTTTGAGATAGGCTTTCCTTGTGATCCTGCAGCATATGCTACTAGAAGTGAAGTTGTTCAATCTTTCTGAAAGCTTTGGTTCTGTCCAAGTAGAAACGTAGCTGCCTGTGAATGTCCAAAGAATGCAGAATACTCTCACCCTTATTCTTTGGGTTTGGGTAAAAGGTAGGCAAGTGAATTGTTTGGTTAAGGGCCACACTGGTCACTACCTTAGGCATAAATGTAGGGTTTGTCCTCATTCACACCCTGTCAGGATGGAACATGATAAAAGGTTCCACAGCCATGAGTGCCTGTAACTCTGAGACTCGTCTAGCAGAGGTTATTGCTAGGAGCAGAGCGGTTTTCCAGGATAAGAATTTTATATCAGCTGCAGAGGCTGGCTCAAAAGGAGGCAGTGTATGTTTTTCCAAGACATAGTTGAGGTCCCATGTAGGTACTGGTGCTCTCCTTGGGGGTCTTATGTTTTTGGCCCCTCTGAGGTACTGCCTTAGTAATGGATGAGAAAAAATAGGTGGTTCTGTATTGTAATGAGCTGAAATGGCAGAGGCATGAATTTTAATGGATGAAAAGGAAAGGCCTTTATCCAGCATCTCAGTTAAGTATTGCAAAATCCGAGGAATATTTGGAACAATCATGTCAATACCTTGGGCCTGGTTCCAAGCACAGAATCTCTTCCATTTTTCTGCATACGATTTTCTGGTGCTAGGCCTCCTGGCCTCCAAAATAACATCCATAACTGCTTTAGAAAGAGGTGTGTCTTGAATGGCTACATTATCCGCTATGCTGCCAGGTTTAGGGTCCTGAGTTGGCTGTGCAGTATCTGACTGTCTTGTTGAGTCACTAAGTGAGGAATTTGAGGTAGTGTCAAAGCTGGGCATTGGGACAAGCTCTTTAGGATTGGGTACCAGTGCTGGCAGGGCCAGTTTGGGGCAATCATTTTTGGCTTCTCTTGTCTGACCTTGAGGAGTACCCTTGGGAGGAGAGGCAGAGGAGGAAAGGCATATACTGTTAGGTTTTTCCAGCTGAAAGATAGAGCATCCACTTTCCATGCTTGTTTGTGATAAGTCCTTGTGCAGAATTTTTGCTGTTGGCAATTGTGAGGAGAGGCAAATAGGTCTATGTCCGAGCATCCCCAGTTTCTTGTTATCATGCTGAAGACTTGTGGATCCAATTTCCACTCGTGGGGATCCATTAGGTTTCTGCTTAGTTTGTCTGCCAGAGTAATTGTGCTTGCAGATGTACTTGATAAGTTAATGCTGTGTCCCACAAGTTCATAACTAGTCTGCAGAGGGGGTAGGAATGTGTGCTCCCTTGCTTGTTTATGTACCATATGACTGTGGTATTGTCCGTCCTTATCAGTAGTTGTCCTGGACGAAGTAGATCCTTGAAGGCTGTCAGGGCATTTTGAACTGCTAGCATCTCTTTTTGATTGATATGTAGATGCATTTGACTTGCGGACAATGTGCCCTGAATACATCTTCCTGCCATATGGGCCCTCCAAGGCATAATCTGATGCATCTGTTGTCAATGTCTGCCTGGCTGTGGGTAAGGTGAATGGCTGTCCCGTGTTGTGGTGACAGGCTTTTGCCCACCATCGAAACTCCTGTTGCAGGCAGGGAAAGAGGGTAATTATTGTTTCCAAGCTGTGGCAATGTTGAGTCCAAACACTTTTTAGATACCACTGAATTTTCCTCATATGCAGTTTTGCATATGGAATTAGCAGAATGCAGGCTGCCATGAAGCCCAAAGACTGCAGAATTTTTCTTGCAGATAAGTGGGTCTTTGTTGCCATCATTTTGAAATAAGTAGTCAGTTGTCGGTGTTTGTCTGGCATGAGTTAAGCCATCTGGGCAGTTGCATTTAAGCTTGTACCCAGGAATAATATCACTTGAGAGGGTACGAGTTTTGATTTCTTTTTGTTTCCTGTGTACCCTAGGCCTGCTAGTAATGTTTTTACAAACGCCAGATGCTGTAGTAGAGTGTCCTTGTTCTCTGCTTGAATAAGGCAGTCGTCCAAGTAAGGATATATTTGAATTCCTCTGTCTGCAAAAAGCAATTACTGGTGCCAGGCACTTTGTGAAGACCCTGGGCGCAGTAGATAAGCCAAACGGCAGTGCAGAGAATTGGTAATGCATTGATCCAGCTATAAATCTGAGGTATCTTCTGCATGACTGTCTGATTGGGACATGCAGGTACGCCTCTTTTAGGTCTAAAGTCACAAGCCAAGCCTTCTTGCCCAACATGGGCAGAAGCTGCTGCAGAGTTAACATTTTGAATTTTGGAATGTTCAGGAATGTGTTCAGGATAGACAGGTCCAGTATTGGTCTCCAGGCTTTGTCCTTTCTGGGCACCAAGAATAGCCTGGAGTAAAATCCTTGTCCCTGCTCTTGTTGTGGTAATTGCAAAATGGCCCGCATGTCCATGAGGGATGAAACTTGTTTTTGTGCCTCTGCCCATTGATTGCGTGGCAGGTCTGGCATACCGTTTGGCCTTGGCAGGGTGTGAAAATGGAACCTGTAGCCCTGGGATACGATACTTAAGACCCATTTGTCCTGAGTGATCATATGCCAATTTTGAGCAAAAAGTGCTAGTTTTCCCCCCAAAGGAGCTGCCAGAAGATAAGTGCTTGGTGCTGGCAGGGGAAAGTCATTGAAACTGTTTCCTGTATGGCTGTGATTGGCTGTGATTTTTCATCTCCGCTTTTGGAGGTTGAAGCACCCCACTGTTTAGGCCTGTATGAGCCTTGGGGCTGTGATCTGCCTCTGGAGCATCTGTATCTACCTCTTTGTGGCCTGTCTGACACTGAAAAGGACCAATTCTTTGCAGGCCAGTTCCTGCTAAATCTTGGAGGCTGTACCTGTAAGAAATCCTTGACCGTTTGCATAGATTTAGCTTTGTCCTCCATTTTCTTCAAAACCTCTTCTGCTTTAACACCAAACAAGGTATCCTGTTGTAATGGAGCATCTAATAATTTTGCTTTAACATGATCTGGCAGATTCTGTTCTTTTAACCAAGCATGTCTCCTAATGACAGAATCTGTAACAGCGGCCCTGCAAGAGGCCTCTAGAGAATCAAAACCACATTGCAAAGTATGCTTTCCTACTTGTTCAGCTGCATGCAATAAATCCTGCATTTCTTTGTTTTCTGCACATTCTGAATTTGTCAACATTTTTTGTTTAAGCAGTGACATTAGATATTACTGATATTTAAGCATATGAAATTGACAATTTAAAGCTCTTACAGCCAAGGTAGCAGAAGTATAAATCTTTTTCCCCCATCTGTCCAGGGTCCTTGAATCCTTGTCAGAGGGTATAGGGTTTTTTTTGCAGTGGATGCCTTGACCCCTTTGGGACCCTGAGAGATAGTTTCTGGGTCTGAAGCAGGGTTTTTATAAAGAAATTTATGTGAATCAGGAACCCTGTAGTATCTGTCTGGCTTAACAGGAGCTGGTGGCAGAGAGTCAGGAGACAGTCCAGACACTGAAAATACATCATCTACAATGTCTAAAACAGGAGGAATAGCAAGGGGCCTGTGCTGAGGTAATAAAAGGAAATCTCTGAACCTTTTCTTGGATTCTGAGTAATCTTGGCTCTCCCAATGGAAATGCTCCCTCATAGTATGCAGTGTTTCCCCAAAAGAATAATCCTCAGGAGGAGAGGCTGAAGGAATAGATTCTTCAGCATCAGAATCTTCATAGGGAGGAAGAGAATATTCCTAGTCAGAAGAGGAATCAGAGGAAATGGAAACCTGATCTGAAGATGCATATTCTATCTCTTGCCTAGGCCTCTTATCAGGAGGGGAATGAGAACACCTGATCAAAGTAATTAGGTCTTCGGCCATTTTAAGCATCTGTTTTTTTAGGCATGGAGGCCTGTCCAGGAGAATGCTGTACTTGTTTCTTTGTCTTTAGAGCTGCTTTAGTCTGCCTTTGAAGCTGAAGTTGGTTTTACATATAACTGTGTAGGCCTGAAAACACCCTCAGAAGCCGATGCCTGCTCAGCGGCTCTGGACCCATCTGAGGGAATAGTTTCAGAGTGTCCAATACCTTGAGTTTCCAGCGGCCTAGTCGGCTCCACGTGGGAGTCGGAAGTGGCCTGTGGCTCTGAGGCAGTGGGTGTCAGGGGCTGCGAAAGCGCCTCACTGAGAAACAACGACAGGCCTAGCAGAAGCCTCGTCGTCAGTTTTGGACCTCGGATGCCTGTCCTTTTCTTTGCGCTTTTTATAAACTCCGGTAGTCGGTTGCTCCGACGGCATTATATAGTTAAATCTTCTGCCAAAATAATGAAATGCAAAATTGTACCGACGCTTAATACTGCGTTGGTTAAATCTAGCACAAAACCGACAACTAGCAACGTCGTGGTCAGGGCCTAGGCAAGGAATACAGTAAGAATGAAAATCCTTATGATGTATTTGCTTCAAACAAGAAATACAATTATTAACTTTTTCTGACATCGGTCTGGAGCAAGAAAAAAGTTTCCCCAATGGGGTACTTAGCTTTAATGAAGGCTTCGGATCTGAAATTCGAATATGAAAATCTCAGGAGTCGACCGACCGGCACTTGTGAACTGCTTTTGCTTTGGGCACCGCACAGCAAGAAAGACTGAAGAAAATGGCGTTGGCTGCATCTTTTATACACCTGGCGCACTGACGTCAGGGAGGAGGCGACAACAACAGACGCCGGACCTATACTTTGGAACTCAGGCTGACTGCGGGTAGCCTGCCAGAAGGATAACCCAATTGTAATGACTGCAACAGTGAAACACGATGAACATCTGATAGTGCATATAGCCTGCTTTGAAGCGTAGGTATGCTCTACAAGACTCCCTGATAGGGATGTGCAGGTATGCTTCTTTTAAGTCTAGTGCTGCAAACCATGCATCCTTGCCTAGCACAGGAAGCAGCTGAAGAGTCAGCATTTTGAATTTTGGAATCACCAGAAAAGGTCCAGGATAGGAAGCCATGTATTGCCTTTTCTGATTTGTGGGTAGATCTGGCCACCCGGTTGGAGTTGGTAACATGTGGAAATGAAATCTGTATCCTTGGGACACTATTTAATCCATTTGTCCTGGGTAATGAGTTCCCAGTTTTTGGCCTGCAGACCAATCTTTCCGCCTAAAGGAGCATTCAGTTGGGGAAGTGCTTGGAAGTCTTAAAAGCAAGTCATTGAGACGGTTTTCCATGGGGGGGGGTTGCTGTTCCCAGGTTTGGGTGCAAAAACCTCCCACTGCCTAGTCTTGCATGTCCCTTGTGACTGAAACCTGGGGTTTCTCCTGTGTCTGGGTTTGGCTCGAGAAGACCTGGTGGGGGCTGGAAAGGACCAATTTTGAGAGGGCCAGTGCCTACTAAATCTAGGGGGCTGAGACTGTAGGAAATCTTTAACAGTCTGCATAGATTTAGCTTTTATCTTCCATCTTTTTAAGAACTTCCTCAGCCTTGTTGCCAAACAGGCAGTCCTGATTTAAGGGAGCATCCAACAATTTAGCTTTAACATGATCTGGCAAAGATTGCTCCTTAAGCTAAGCATGCCTTCTGAGCACAGACCCAGTAACAACAGCCTCTAATGAATCAAATCCACATTGTAAAGTATGTTTTCCAGCCTGTTCAGCAGAATGCATTAAATCCTGTAATTCTTTATTTTCAGCGCAGTCAGGAATTATCATTTTCTGTTTAACCAATCCAATAACATGTTGTTGATACTTTAACATACGAAACTGGCAGTTTAAAGCCCTAATGGCCAAGGTTGCAGAAGTGTAAACTTTCTGACCACATCTGACCACATCTATCCAGCACCCTGGAGTCTCTATCGGAGGGGGTAGGATTTTTAGCAGTAGAAGCCCTAATGCTTTTGGGTCCCTGTGAAATAGTCTCTGAATCCGCAATAGGATTTTTAAAAAGGAACTTGTGAGAGTCAGGAACCCTGTAATATCTGTCAAGTTTTCTGGGAGCAGGAGGCAAAGAATCAGGGGCCAAACTAGATTCAGAGAAAGCATCATCAACAATGTCTAGTACAGGAAGTACAGCTAAAGGCCGATGCTGAGGCAAGAGTAACACATCCCTAAGCCTCCATTTTGAATCAGAAAAATCCTGGCTTTCCCAGTGGAAATGCTCCCGTAGAGTATGTAAGGTTTCACCAAAAGAAAAATCCTCTGGTGGGGAAGCAGAGGGAATAGAGTCCTCTGCATCAGAATCCTCACAAGTAGATAAGGGCAAATCCAGATCAGAAGAATCATAAAAATCAGAATCCTGTTCAGAAGATTCATAAATAACTTCAGTCCTAGGTCTCTTAGAAGGGGAGGTTGGCTTCCCTTGATTAGAGTTATAAGATCTTCAGCCATTCTTATAATTTGTTTTTTAGGCATAGAGGCCTGAGCATGCAGCCTGGTTGTCGGTTTCGTAGGCATGGTTCGAGATTTTGGCCTAAAAGAAGAAGAAGGCGTCGGTTTAATATGCAAGTCCATAGGCCTGAATACACCCTCAGAAGCCGGTGCCTGCACAGTGGCACCGGACCCATCCAAGGTGGAGACATCCACAGGTTCCACAGTTGAAGCATCTCGCGGCATACTGGACTCCGAATGGGTCTCAGTAGAGGCCTGCAAGTCAGAAGCAGCGGGTATCAGGTGCTGCGAAAACATCTCACTGAGTACCGGCTAACTGGCGACTGGCTTAGGAGAGGTGTCGTCAGCAACTTTGGACCTCGGCGGCCTGTCTCTCTCTCTGCGTTTTTTCAAAATCCCGGTAGTTGGAAGGCTAACAGATGACATTTCTGAATAATTAAACAGAGAACCAAAATATTTAGAAGCGAAAATATACTGACGATGGATAGTGCACTGTTTAAATAAAGCACAAAACCGACAGCAAGGCATGCTATGGTCAGGGCCTAGGGAAGGAATACAGTATGAATGAAAAACTTTGTGAGGTATTTGCTTTCCACAAGTAATGCAATTATTAACTTTTACTGACATCGGTAAGGAGCAAGAAAAAGTTTCCCCAACAAGGTACTTAGCTTTAGTTGAAGACTTCAGTTCTGAAACTTGAAAATGAAACTTTCAGGAGTCGACCGACTGGCACTTGCAAACTGCTTCTGCTTCAGGCACCGCACGGCAAAAAAGACTGATGTAATGGCGTCAGCTGCATGTTTTATACCCCTGAAGACCCGACGTCATGGAAGAAGGGACAGCAACCGACGCAGTACCCAAGACTTTGTTAATCAGGCCGACTGAGGGCTACTGCAAGCAGATAACCCAAATGTAATGACTGCAACAGTGAAACACGAAGAACATCCTAAGCTACCCATATGGTTAACCTACTATCTTAATTCTACTATACTTCAACTAGCAATTATTCTCTCTAAACTTTCAGCCTAGACAGCCTCATCTAACATCTTGACCAGATTTCACTCCATGTTCTGCTTATTATCAACTGCATGCTTGCCTTGCAAACAATATCATATTGTTGATCCATTGCATCACTTAGTTGCTATGATCAAGTTTGAAATACTACAGGTTTCTCAGAATGTATTCTATGTTACATACTGTACGTGTACTATACTATATATACTATGATCAAGTTTTCCATTGTATTATACTGTATTGTATCTAGTTGTACACCGTTTGTATACTGTTTTATATTATACTATATGTACTATGTACTATTATATACTTTGCTTCTCAGTGTGGAGCTTTTCTCCCCGGGCCTCCACTGAGAATGGGCTCATTCTGGCCTAGTGGACTACCCTGGTAAACAAATGCAAATAAATAAACAATAAGGCAGATTGCAAATGTTGGAGGTCTGATGGGGAAGAAAAAGGTAACTGGGAACACACTTTAGGACTGTAATGAGTTAGCAGGCTTTAAAAATTCTCTGCAGACTATGCTGTCAGAAATACTGGGTGAGCAAATCGTTGTAACTAACGAAAGTATGTTTGAGCTGTGATACAGAATGGCAAAGTACAGTTGTGTACACGTACCATAAATGTAGATGTTCGAGTGTATTCACTGTTGCAGTCATTACATTTGGGTAATCCTGCTGGCAGGTAGCCCTCAGTCGGCCTGAATTCCAAAGTCCTGGGTCCTGCATCGGCTGCTGTCACCCCTTCCCTGACGTCAGGTCATCAGGTGTATAAAAGATGCTGCCGACGCCACTTTCTTTAGTTTTTCTTGCCCCAAATGTCAGGTGCCCCCTTATATATATATAAATACATGAACCAATATAAACTTTACCGTCATCTACAAGCAAATACACCACATAGGTTGTATAAATCAGAGAAGGAAAGATAGGTTCCATCAGAAGAAAGGGGGGGGGTGGGTGGGTAACCTGGACTGCAACAGTGAATACACTCAAACATCTACATTTATGGTAAGTGTACACAACTGTACTACGTTCTTCGTGTTTCACTGTACATTTGGGTAGAGACCCAAAGCTATGGATGGGAGGCTGGAGCTAAACAGCATTATGAGCGGCTATGAGGCCCTGCAGAACTGCAGTGGCAAAGCCTGCCCTGGATTTAGAGTAGAGTGGTAGATGATAGTGCCTTGTAAAGGTGTGCACTGAACTCCAAGTAGCAGCCTCTAAAATGTCCTTGGTTGGTACTCCCATGAGAAAGGCTGCTGAAGTGGCTGCAGCTCTGTTTGAATGTGGCCTAATGCCCTTAGGCACTGGCTTGCCATGGTGTAAGTAGCAGAAACGAATGCAGTGGTCTATCCACTTAAATAGTCTGCTTTGAGATAGCCTTTCCTTGTGATCCTGCAGCATATGCCACTAGTAATTGCTTTGTCTTTCTAAAAACTTTGGTTCTGTCCAAGTACAATCTAAGCTGTCTGTGTACGTCCAAAGAATGCAGAATTCTTTCCCCTTTGTTCTGTGGATTTGGATAAAAAGTTGGCAGATGAATAGTTTGCCACACTGGACACCACCTTAGGCATAAATGTTGGGTTTGCCCCCTGGATAAAAAATAATAAAATGTTCCACAGCCATGAGTGCCTGTAGCTCTGAAACTCATCTTGCAGAAGTTATTGCAAGGAGCAGAGCTGTTTTCCAAGATAAAAACTTTATATCAGCAGTAGCAGCTGGCTCAAAAGGAGGCAGGGTGAGTTTTTCCAAGACATAGTTGAGGTCCCATGCAGGCATTGGTGATCTCCCTGGAGGCCTTAAATGTTTGGCTCCTCTGAGGTACTGTTTTAATGAGGGATGAGAAAAGATTGGTGGCTCTGTATTGTAATCAGCCGAAATGGCAGAGGCATGAACTTTAATAGATGAAAAAGATAGGCCTTTGTCCAGCATCTCGTTAAGTATTGCAAAATCTGAGGAATATATGGCACAGCTGTATCAGTTCCTTGTGCCTGGTTCCAAGCACAGAATCTCTTCCATTTTCCAGCATAAGATTTTCCAGTACTAGGCCTTCTGGCCTCCAAAATGACATCCATCACAGCTTTACTGAGAGGTGCGTTTGTATGGCTATATTTATCCACCATGCTGCCAGGTTTAAAGTACTGAGTTGGCTGTGCAGGATCTGATTGTTTTGCTGGGACAGTAGATGAGGCATTTGAGGTAAGGTCCAAGCTGGGCATTGAGACAAATTCTTTAGGATTGAAAACCAGTACTGGCGGGGCCAGTCTGGGGCAATCAGTACCATTTTTGGCTTCTCCTGTCGAACCTTTAGGAGTATTTTGGGGAGGAGAGACAGTGGAGGAAAGGCATATACTGATAGGTTTTTCCAGCTGAAAGATAGGGTGTCCACTTTCCATGCTTGTCTGTGATAACTCCTTGTGCAGAATCTTTTTAGTTGGTAGTTGTGAGGGGAGGCAAACAGATCTATGTCCGGATATCCCCATTTCCTTGTTATCATGCTGAAGACTTGTGGATCCAGCTGCCACTCGTGGGATCCATGAGGTTTCTGCTTAGTTAGACTGCCAGAGTATTTTTCCTTCCTGGCAAGAATTGTGCCCGCAGATGTACTTGGTAAGCTAATGCTGTGTCCCACAAAGTCATGGCTAGTCTGCAAAAGGGGTAAGAATGTGTGCCCCCCCCCGCTTGTTTATAAACCACATGACCATGGTGTTGTCTGCCTTTATCCGTAGTTGTCCCGGATGAAGCAGGTCCTTGAAGGCTGTCAGGGCATTCTGAATAGCTAGCATCTCTTTTAGACTGATATGTAGATACATTTGGGTTGAGGACCATGTGCCTTGAACGCATCTTCCTACCATGTGGCCCCCCCCCCAGGCATAATCTGATGCATCCGTTGTTAGTGTCTGCCTGGCTGGGGGGTAATGTGAATGGCTGTCCCTTGTTTTGGTGACAAGCCTTTGCCCACCATCGAAACTCCTGTTGTAGGCAGGGAATGAGAGTAATCACTGTTTCCAGGCTGTGGCAATGTTGAGTCCAAACACTTTTTATGTACCATTGAAGTTTCCTCATATGCAGTCTTGCTTATGGAATTAGTAGGATGCCATGAAGCCCAAAGCCTGCAGAATTTTTCTTGCAGATAACTGGGCCTTTATTGCCAACATTTTGAAATAGGTAGTCAGTTGCCTTTGTTTGTCTGGAGTGAGCTAAGCCATCTGGGCAGTTGTATTTAAGCTTGCACCCAGGAATATTATCTCTTGAGAGGGTACTAGTTTTGATTTCTTTTCGTTGACTGTGTACCCTAGGCATGTTAGAAAGTCTTTTCACAAACATCACACGCTGTAGAAGAATGTCCTTGTTCTCTGCTTGAATTAAACAGTCATCCAAGTAAGGATATATTTGTATTCCTCTTTGTCTGCAGAATGCAATTACTGGTGCCAGGGACTTTGTAAAGACCCTGGATGCAGTAGATAAGCCAAACGGCAGTGCAGAGAATTGATAATGCATTGAGCCAGCCTTGAATCTGTGGCATCTTCTGCATAATTGTCTGACTGGGACATGCAGGTATGCCTCTTTTAGGTCTAGAGTCACCAGCCAAGCGTTCTTGCCCAGCATGGGTAGAAGCTACTGCAAAGTCATCATCTTGAATTCTGGAATATCCAGGAATGTGTTCAGAATAGATAAGTCCAGTATTGGTCTCCAGGTCTTGTCCTTTCTGGGTACCAAGAACAGTCTTGAGTAAAATCCTTGTCCCTGCTCTTGCTCTAGTACTTGTTGAATGGTCCCCATGTCCATGAGGGATGTTTTTGTGCCTCTGGCCATTGATTTTTTGGCAGAATCTGGCCAGCTGTTTGCCTCTGACAGGGTATGGAAATGGAACATGTACCCTTGTGACACGATATTTAGAACTCACTTGGCCTGGGTTATAATGTGCCAATTTTGAGAATAAAATGATAATTTTCCCCCTAAGGGTGCTGCCAGCAGATAAGTGCTTGGTGCAGGCAGGGGGAAGTCATTGGGACTGTTTCCTGTATGGTTGTGATTTGTCTTCTCCAACTTTGGAGGTAGAAGCACCCCACTGCTTTGACCTGCAGGAACCTTGCGCCTGGGATCTGCCTCTAGGGCATCTGGATCTGCCCCTTTGAGGTCTGTCTAACACAGGAAAGGACCAATTCTTTGTAGGCCAGTGACTACTAAACCTAGGTGGCTGTACTTGTAAAAAATCTTTCACAGTTTGCATATATTTAGCTTTGTCCTCCATTTTCTTTAACACCTCCTCTGCTTTAACACCAAAGTATCAAGAAAGTATCATGCTGTAAAGGTGCATCTAATAATTTAACTTTGACATGATCAGGCAGATTTTGTTCCTTTAACCAAGCATGCCTCCTAATTACAGAACCCGTAACTGTGGCCCTGCAGGAGGCCTCCAAAGAATCAAAACCACATTGCAAAGTATGCGTTCCAACTTGTTCAGCTGCATGCAATAAATTCTGCATTTCCTTGTTTTCTGCACATTCAGAGTTTAATAACATTTTCTGTTTAAACAATGCCATGACATGTTGCTGATATTTGAGCATATGAAACTGACAGTTTAAGGCCCTTATAGCCAAGGTAGCAGATGTGTAAACCTTTTTCCCCATCTATCCAGTGCCCTAGAATCTCTGTCAGAGGGGGTAGGGTTTTTTGCAGCAGAAGCCTTAACTCCTTTGGGACCCCTGTGAAATAGTTTCTGGGTCTGCAGCAGGGTTTTTAAAAAGGAATTTATGAGAGTCAGGAACCCTGTAATATCAGGCTTAACAGGAGCTGGAGGTAAGGAGTCAGGGGTAAGACTAGACTCTGAAAACGCATCATCTACAATATCTAACACAGGTGGAATGTGCTGAGGTAGTAAAAGGAAATCCCGGAGCCTCTTTTTAGATTCTGAAAAATCTTGGCTCTCCCAGTGGGAATGCTCCCTCATGGTATGCAAGGTTTCCCCAAAAGAATAGTCCTCTGGAGGAGAAGCTGAAGGTATAGATTCTTCAGCATCAGAATCCTCACAGGGGGAATATAATATTCCTGATCAGAGGAAATAGAAACCTGATCTGAAGATTCATAGTCAGTCTCTTGCCTAGGCCTCTTATCAGGGATGGGAACCCCTGATCAAGGAAATTAAGTCTTCGGCCATTTTGAGCATCTGTTTTTTGGGCGTAGAGGCCTGTCCAAGTGGCTCTTGAGTTTGTTTCTTTGCTTTAGAATGTGCTTTACTCTTTGCCTTTGAAGCTGAGGTTGGTTTAATGTAAAGATGTTTAGGTCTGAATACACCCTCAGAAGCCGGTGCCTGCTCAGCGGCTCCGGACCCATCTGAAGGAATAGTATCCAAGGCTCCAATACCTTGGGTTTCCAGCGGCATGGCCGACTCCAAGTGTGAGTTGGCAGCGGCCTGCGACTCTAAAGTAGTGGGCATCAGGGGCTGCGAAAGCACCTCACGGAGAACCGGCGAACTGGCGACTGGCTTAGAAGAAGCTTCGTCGCCAGTTTTGGGCCTCAGTTGTCTATCTCTCTCCTTTTCCTTGCATTTTTTGTGAACTCCGGTAGTCGGATGGCTATCCGATGACATTTCTGGATAATTAAACCGGCATCCAAAATAGTTTAAAGCAAAATCATACCGACGCTTAATAGTGCGTTGGTTAAATCTAGCACAAAACAGACAACCAGCAATGTTGTGATCAGGGCCTAGGCAAGGAATACAGTAAGAATGAAAGTCCTTATGAGGTATTTGCTTTCCACAACAAATACAATTATTAACTTTTTCTGACAACGGTCTGGAGCAAGAAAAAAGTTTCCCCAACGGGGTACTTAGCTTTATTGAAGACTTCGGATCTGAAACTCGAACACGAAAATCTCAGGAGTCGGCCGACCGGCACTTGTGAACTGCTTCTGCTTCGGGCACCACGCGGCAAGAAAGACTAAAGAAAATGGCGTCTGCCACATCTTTTATACCCCTGACGACCTGACGTCAGGGAAGTGGCGACAGCAGCCGATGCAGGACCCAGGACCTTGGAATTCAGGCCAACTGAGGGCAACCTGCCAGCAGGATTACCCAAACATAATGACTGCAACAGTGAAACACGAAGAACATCTGCCTAGACATGTTAAGACCATGTTGAGTTTAATTCGGGTGATTGCCAAAACAGCAATTACTAAAAAATGGAAATCAAACTCTAAACCACTGTACTAAAAGTAGTAAATACAGTAACAGGGATAAAATAACTGGAAGTGGGATCTTTTGAAAAGAGGAGCAAATTATGAAGAAAAGGTGGGAACTGTGGGAACACTACATGCAAAATAATGTTTTGGAGGAGGAATGAGGTTTCAGGGAAGGCAGGAACTGATTGAGCTATGTAATGTTTGACTGACAATTACTGTACAGAAGATAAGTAATGTATAATGTTTGCAAGTGAAAATATTTTTTTTTTCATTTATATAAATGTATGACTGCCTATGATTTAAGTGATAATTTAGTCAGGATGCTTCTTGTTTAAAGCCTTATACCAAAGAGTTAGATTGGAGAAAACCCTTAAAAGGAATATAGGCATCTTGTAGAAGTGCTAAGGGGGAAGGAGGACAAGGCAGTTTGAAAATATCAAGGAAATGCTGAACTTGTATTCCTCAAACAAAAGTGAAAATAGATACTAGAGAAACACAAGACATTACAAGGGAAGATTAAGACGCAGAAAAGAGGAGACCCATCACATACAGATGAAAGGTACTCACTTTAAACTGACCCTGAGAATGCTCTTTGCACAGAGACAGTTGGAGACCCCTGAAAAAGACTGCCTAAATGGGCAGTGGGGTTGTGAAACCACAGGGCAGGGGACAGCAACAGGTAGATAACTTATGAATCCTAACCAGCAGACTACAGAGACAAAACTACATCTTTTCCTGTTTCGTTATGCAGTGCACTGTAAAGAATGCATACTCCTCAGGTATGCTGTGTTAATACTAACCTACTCTACAGTCAAAGCAACCTGCTAACTGGCCTACTCAAAGACACAGATCACCATATCTACAAAATCTACAGCCTCATACAGAGAGAGTCTGTCAAACCTAGCATAAATTTATGAACAGATTTTGATACAATTTAATGTAAAATGTCCGTTTTCATACTGAAACTTTCAGAAGGCAATCGAGTCTGCTTAAAGCCATGTTGTCGATCTTTTTTTTACTTTTACTAGGAAATGGAAAAAAGGCATTTCAGTACTTTTAAGGGGTAGTTTACTTAGAATGCTTAAGTCTGGAATGCAAGAACTCAACACCATTTTGTTCATCTACTGGTCCATGTTCCCTTTATCCACTACTGCTATAAGTAGCATTCTAAAGAAGTCTGAAAATTCACTCATTTTTGGTTTACCCACTTTATCAAATTCTGAGATGTGGAAGCTTTTTCTGGCACTTAATGGATGCAAGGCTGTAAACTAATCCCAGACAGGACTTCAGTCTATCTGGAGATACAAACATGCACACAAACAACACATGACATACACATCTGTAGGCAATTCAGAGGCCTGTCCATTTGATTACAGCTTGTATTTGGGAAACAGGCAGAAAATGTAACAACCAGAAAAAAAATACAGATGCAGGGAAAACATTTACCCTCTACACAGAAAACACAAAGCCAAGAATAAAGCTCTTACATAAGCAGTAAAAAGGAAAAAAAACAATACTATTTTTCTCTCTCGCTATCATGGTCAAGCAGGTCATTTTTTCCTTGTGCAATATTTCATGGAAGAAGATCTCTAATGCAACCACCACTTTAACTGCTGCAAGACAAATGTTCTTCAAATTCTCCAATAATGTATCAATGTGCCGTCATAAAAACTCTAAACAGACTGCAAAATTGTTATCTCCTTACAAAGTTGTCACAGATGTGAAATGTGCATTGTGTATGACTAAATAATGAAGGAAACAAAGATGGACTTTTGTGCTTGTTACTGACGATACAATGGTGAATCCAGAAAAAAAAACAGGAGTTTCTGTGAGATAAAAATAAACAATTTTGGAAAAACAAAATACAAAGTGTGCCAAGTAAGTGATCCAATGTGTCATCAGTAGGCAATGAAATTTTTGGTCACAATCTTCTTGGGCATGTCTTCACTGAGTAACTTTTTAGTGACCTAAATTTTATCCATGCCCATCTTGCATATGTTTACGGGGAGAATATACTGTAGTAGTAAGTTCTTTAAGCCCACATGCTTTAACTGTAATAAAGGGAGAGAGATTTGGTTGACAAGCTTTAAGTCAGACAGACAACTTCATACAAAAGAATATTGCACTATAAACTGTATGAAGCATAGCAGTTCTGGATATTATACATTCAAAAAGTTAAAAAAAAATCCACCTTGGAGGATACTAAGTTCCGGCACAAATCCGATAAACAATGTATCAGCACTCGATATAAACCCTACCCCTACTTTACAATAACTGCCATTTAGCTAGAGAGGCATGAAACCGTACCTGTCCAATATTAAGCATGAAACCATACCTGCCCAATATCAGTTCTGTGCTCATTCAAACTGCATCAGTGAGCGTATACCTTAAGGTACCTGATGCAAACACAGACAAATCTTCAACTCTAAAACTGTACTACTGAAGCTGAATGAAGCTCTCCATTTAGCAATATTCTACCTTTGTACTGAACTAAGCAGACATACTGTCCTGTTATGCCCCCAAGAAACAGGAATCCAATTATTTAACCCTTTTCTGAAAACAAAAAGAAAGCACATAAAACACATTAAATACTTAAATAAATAAATTTAATAATAATTTATTTATTTAAATAAATAAACAAAAGATCCCGCCAATGATCCAGACAAACGCTTAGGTCCAAAAGAAGAACAAAATAAGATCTTTAAAAAGCAGCACAGGACCAGAGCGAAGCAGAGCACTCAAGTATATCAAAAGGAACTTTATTAAAACACAAGTAGACTGCAGGTCAGATTAGCGCTTTCACTCAAATGAGCTTCATCAGATCACAAAGACCAAGACCCATAAACCTCTTATATATACACACACATAAAAGGAGTGATCAGCACTGCCCTATCACATACAGCTCTCAATCAACATATCAGTTATAATAATAATTATAAATGCATATGAGGTGTAAAGCTATATATAAAAAAGAGACATATATGCATGATCATAATGCAAAAAACATAACTAATATGCATAAAAATACATATGTATGCTAAAATACTTATAAAAAGTGAATTCAAAACCACAAATATATACTAAAATACACATATCTAGACACTATAATTTAATGTTCCTACGCTTCCTAAGTACTGGTTTAATCGAGGCTCTCTCATTTAAACCAGAGCCTCTATCCGCCCTCAGTCTAATGATCCATTTGCTCTCTCTGCTCTCAGTATGATTCTTAATGTCACCTCCTCGAATATTGGGGGTGACAATCTCAAGAACTCTAAATAAAAAATTGTGTTCACTTCCAAGCTGCATAGCATGCTTGGCTAGAGCATTGTGTGGTGATTCCTTCCTCATATGATAAATGTGTTCACGAATCCTTTCCTTAAACTGGCGATTCGTTTTGCCAACATAGAAGGCGGTACAAACTTGGCAAACCGCCAAGTATACTATGTTAGAAGTGTTACAATCAGCATCTACCTGTGTATTAAACATAATATGCAAGTCTGGATGTAAAAAGCAGGTATTCGTGTCAATGAAAGAACAATATCTACAATGCCCACATGATTTAGTATGTGCAGGGTTAAAATGTTGTCCTGGTTTCCTGGAGTAATAAAGCATCCTTCTTAAATTAAGTTTATTCCTAAAAAGGAATTGAGGCTTCATTCCTACTACCTTCTTAATGGTTTCATCAGTACAAAGAATTGGCCAATGTTTAGTAATAATACTTCTGATGGCTGAAAAATCAGCATAGGAACATTAAATTATAGTGTCTAGATATGTGTATTTTAGTATATATTTGTGGTTTTGAATTCACTTTTTATAAGTATTTTAGCACACATATGTATTTTTATGCATATTAGTTATATGTTTTTTGCATTATGATCATGCATATATGACTCTTTTATATATAGCTTTACACCTCATATGCATTTATAATTATTATTATAATTGATATGTTGATTGAGAGCTGTATGTGATAGGGCAGTGCTGATCACTCCTTTTATGTGTGTGTATATATAAGAGGTTTATGGGTCTTGGTCTTTGTGATCTGATGACGCTCATTTGAGTGAAAGCGCTAATCTGACCTGCAGTCTACTTGTGTTTTAATAAAGGTCCTTTTGATATACTTGAGTGCTCTGCTTCGCTCTGGTCCTGTGCTGCTTTTTAAAGACATTAAATACTTTGTTTGGGTTTTAAGTGACTGTCCCAGAACTACTTAAAATTATTTGATCACTATTGGCTAATTATTCTTTACAGTATATAGCAATGAAGAGTAAAACCACCATTGAAGACATAAAGCAACATTTTACTTTATATTGTCCAATTACTTTCATTAAATGCCAGCAACAATGACAGCAACACACACATGAAGAAATTATTGCGTACTTCCCAAACACTCTATTTATAATACGTATTTAAACATTCACTGTAACAAAAGGAAGTTTTAGTCACTTTCTGGGTGAGGAAACAGGAAATGAGCCAATGAACCTCAACTCAATGGCATAATCCATTTCCTGTTTTTTAGGACATTTAAACTGTATGCACAAGCTGTCAAGTACTAAAACACAAATAGATCTTATAGCTGAATATTTCAGTTACAGCAATTCCAGTGAGCTGTCAGCTGTAATGTACCTACCTCATTTCCATGTTTCTGAAGAAATTCTATTTCCTGCTGTGTGAAGGTGGTCATAGAAATGGACTTTACTCTGTGAGGTGGATTTAAACCACGTCTGGAAGGAGAAAATCATAAAAAACAAATTTAACATGCATTAAACTAACAAAATGCAATTATATCACTTTGCAACCATCAGTAAAGCAACCTATATAATAAATGTATTCTGAAAGTATAGCCATACAGTCAAAGATCCCATTAAATTGGGAATTCTTCCAATCATAGCAAGTATCAACAGCACTCTAATACTTGTGTTCCTTCAGCACTTCTGTTATTACTCAATCCACAAATTTCTGTTAGCACTTGCTGTTTTTTTCTGTTTTCACTTAATTAAAAAAAAACATCTAATTGTAAGCTCCAGTCAATAGAGTAGAAACACTTTTGCCATTTGTGTAAACAAATACACTACATTCGATCCTACTACACACTGTTGCAGACAAAATGTGAACACTTTCAGGCCCATTAACAAACAGGGACAGCTTTTATCTGTAATTTTAACATGTGTGGTATTCATCTCCCTCTCCAGGGGCAAGGTCCATTGGAGGTTGGGTAGGATAGATGTGGGGTGTGACTGAGTAGTCAGAGACCAGCTCGCCTTCCAGGTAGGGGTTGTGTAAAAGGACAAACCCCCTGGCTAGACC
This sequence comes from Protopterus annectens, assembly GCF_019279795.1. Lineage (NCBI taxonomy): Eukaryota > Metazoa > Chordata > Ceratodontiformes > Protopteridae > Protopterus > Protopterus annectens. The sequence goes on from NC_056734.1 coordinate 623,477,344, forward strand.
CAAGCACAGCAGTACTGCTGAAATTTGCCATAGCAGGTGAAAGTGTAGGATGGGATGCACACAGCAAGGCTGCAACCTGCTCAGCATATGTAACATGTCAACAATTTATCACTTACCATTTGCTGACCAGGGTAAAACACTGATGCAGGTGGGACCACTTTCAGGTTCAGCCCAAAAAAGTGAGTACAAAATAAGAGTAGACAAAGCTGTAGTTTACAGACAAATGAAGAAGGCAAACACATTAAGCATTCAAAAACATTATAACATTGCAGCAGTTGATCTAACATAGTGGGAGTCATAATGTAGTAAAAAAGTCTGCTTAACACAGCAATCCATCTACTATCAAGGTATATACAATTCTACTTGCAGAGTTATTGCAGGTTAATGCGGGCTGCAGTATCAGTAAGGTGGATGATGAAGGAGAAGTAGAACACACGGTGAAGTACAACAAAGCAAGGTAGGTGCTGAGAGAGTGCGGAAGTGGTGGAAAGTGAGATAAAAATATATAGTGCATTATTACTAAGAAGCAGTTGCTGGTGGAGTGGAGTTTTGTAAGCTGGAGACAGGGAAACTGATCTAGGATTGCATGATGTGGTTCTTCAAGACAGTCTATCAACGAAAATGAAAGTCTTAATACAAGAGCTTTTTCTTTGATTAGGACTGCATGGTGGCATTATCTTTGGAGGACTAATGTGACGAATAAAAAAGTTATGTACTCACCATAACGTTCCATCTGAGCAGTTAGACTTCATTTGTCAGCAACCTGTGGGTCTCGGATCCGAGCCGGCAGCTTACCTAGCTAAAGATCTGAGTTCCAAGCTCCACCCCCTTACCCATACTACACTGCAACCTCCTTCCAATCCTCAGATCGAATTTGCCACCCACTGCGTGACACACAACAACCTAAGAGGCAAAAACCTGACCAGAAAACAAACTAAGCTCACCAGTCCCAGGACACTGAGCCCAAAACAAAGACATAAACCACCAAGGTCAGGGGGAAGGAGGGAGGGAAGGTTGTTGACAAATGAAGTCCAACTACTCAGATGGAACGTTATGGTGAGTACATAACTTCTTTATCTGATGTAGTTAACTTCATTTGATCATCAACCTGTGGGACAGAGTCCCCAGCTACCAAAAATCTTGGGAGGCCCTTAAGGAAGGATAATCCAGAGCACTGCAGAAACAAAAGAAGACCTTCTGCTAGACACCATATCCAGCTTATAATGAGCAATAAAAGTGTGAGAGGAAGCCCAAGGAGCTGCTGAACAAATGTCATCCAAGGAAACTCTGGACCAGAATGCAGCAGAAGTAGCCATAAAACAAGTAGAATAAGCATGAACCCTGTCTGCTTCCAGTAATCTATGTTCCTTGTATGCCTGTAAAATACAAAGCAAAATCCATCTAGCAAGAGTCACCTTAAACTGGTTTCCCCAAAAAAGGTTTAGCACAGGAAACAAAAGGCTGATCAGACTTACGGAAGGGTTTAGACCTATGTCAGTAAAAGCATAACTGTCTGTGAACGTCCAGCAAATGAAGTTTGTATTCCCCTTTATTTTGAAAGTTAGGGGAAAAATACTGGGAAATTAATATTTGACTCTGAAGCAACTTTATGAAGGAAAGAAGGGTTAGTCCTGAGAGACACCCTATCCTCATGAAAAAACAGATATGGGGGTTTCATACATAAAGCCTGAAGCTCCGACACACTTCTGGCTGAAGTGATAGCCACCAGGAAAGCTGTCTTCCATGACAAGGACTTCAAATCAACTGATGCTGCAGGTTCAAATGGAGGCACAACTAAGGCCTGAAGAACCAAGGTCAAATCCCACGGAGGAGAAAGATGTTTAATAGGAGGTCTCAGTAATTTGATAAAGGTCTTACAAATTCTGGCAGTAGCTAGAGAACCTGAATTTTCTCCTACATGAAAATGGGATATAGCCACCAGCTGGACTTATACTGTGGAAGAGCTGGCCCCCTGATGGAAAATTTGAGAGAGAAAAAAAAAATCTAACACCGCTGGAACAGGAGTGGTAAAGGGATCCAAATTTCTCTGAGAAGCCCAAATGGAAAAATGCTTCTATTTACTACGGTACACCTTCCTGGTAGAGGACTTGTGTGCCGCTACCAAAATGGACTTAACGGGGGAAAAGAGACTGGGAGTCCTGGCAATTAATGGAACTGGAGCAACCAAGCAGTAAGCTTGAGGCTGTCCAGATTCGGTGGAGGAATTCCCGAGGGATGACAAATGAGATCCGGAATGGGATCCAATATCCAGGGCGGAGTTACTAGATGAGACCGTAGGCAAGGAAACCAAATCTGAAGAAGCCAGAATGGGGCTATGAGGATTATCCTGCTCCCCAACCATCAAGTTTTCTGTAAGAATTTTGTCATGAGAGGAAGCAGGGGGTACGTATAAAGAAGACCAGGTGGCCAAGCATGGACAAGAGCGTCTCTGGGGGTTACCCCCCCCCCAGGGGAATCAGAGCAAAAAACTTGCTGCACTTCATGTTGGACGGCAATGCGAAGAGATCACAGCAAGGCTGACCCCACTTGAGGAAGATCTGTTCCGCTACATAAGGGTACAGAGACCACTCATAAGGCAAAAGGACAGTCCTGCTCAGTTTGTCTGCCAAAATGTTGGACCGACCCAGGATGTGCGTTGCTATCAGAAAACGGTTGGTGGAGACCGCCCATTCCCACACTCTCACGGCCTCTCGAACAAGTGGATACGACCTGGTTCCCCCTCATTTGTTGATATACTAGACCACTGACATTTTGTCTGACTGAATCGCAACAGTTCCCAGAGGAAGAGAAGCATGAAGGGCCTACAACTCTAAAAGGACTGTTCTCATCTCCAGAACAGAGATTAAGCAGAATGTTCTCGTTTGGGGTCCATGTGCCTCGGACAGTCCTGCCCGAGCAATGCCCCCCCCATCCTAGATGGGAGGCGTCCGTGGTCACCATGGCTTGGGGTGGAGGCATAACAAAGGGGGCATCCTTCTCGCAGATCCTGGGATTGAAGCCACCACATGAGAGAAGCTTTGCACACTTTGCTTAGAGGAATCGGGAAGTCTAGGGGCTGATATAACAGAGACCACTGAACTTGTAACGTTCACTGTAACACTCTCATATGCAGATGTGCACAAGGAACCAGATTTATTCTCTCAGGACTAACTCTGCTGGGGGTGAAGGAGTCTGAAGAAGTGACAAGACATGAAGGGTCAGGTTCCGAAGTCTGTCTGAGGTCAAAAATATCCTGGCCTGAAGAGAATCTATTCCTGCCCCTATGAAGTCCAGAATCTGACCAGGCTGAAGAGAGGACTTTGTGAGGTTTATTGTAATACCCAGCATGTTCAACAACTGAACAAAGAAATTTCTGGATAGCACAAGTTGATGCCTGGTGGGGGTGGTGAGGAGACAATCATCCAGGTACGGGAAGATCTGAATGCCCTGAAGCCTCAGGTGGGCCACAACTGCCATAACCTTGGTAAACACCCTGGGGGCTGGGGTGAGACCGAAGGGTAGGACCCTGAACTGGTAGGGACTGGTTCCTAGCCGAAAGTGGAGGAACCTCCTGGATCGCCTGTCCATCAGGATATGGTAGTACGCATCCTTGAGATCTACCGAGCACATCCAGTCTTCCTCCAGCAAGAACGGCAGGATGGATTGTAATGTGACCATCTGGAACTTCTCCTTGGCAATGGACAGGTTCATCGTGGATAGGTAGAGAATCGGCCTCAAGTCCCCCATCTTTTTTGGCACCAAAAAGAACCTGGAATAGATGCCTGATCCGGACTGGTCTGGGGGTACCAGCTGGATTGCTCTTTTGCCTAGCAGCTTTTCTATTTCCAAAGCTGCCGCCTCCCTTTGAGCGGGTGGGACGTCCGGGAGACGCCTTATGGATAGGGGACTGTTTATGAAGGGAATGGAATAACCTACGATTATTATTCGAAGCACCTAGCGATCTGATGTTATGGACTCCCATTGAGCTAGGTGCCTCGAACCCCCCCCCCCCCGACTGCCTCCAGAGTGGAGCAGTCAGGGCTGCTGTGCGGGTCAATCCAAAAAAGGTTCCCATGACCCACAGTTCTTCGGTCCCCCTATGCCTCTGGGCCAGCGTCCCCCTTCTCCCCCTCTGTCTCTAGGAGAAAAGGAGTCTGGAGCATTCCAGGAATGCTGAGATGTCCGGAACCACAACTTCTTTTGCCCTCGTTGGTTCCTGGAGAAGGCACTTTGAGGGTTGGAGAAGCGGATCCCGACAGCTGACAGTGTCTTCCCGTCCTTCTCACTCTGGACTAGCGTGTCTCGGATGGTCTTCCTGAACTGGGTCGAACCGTCAAAGGGGCATTTGCGAAGGATGCCTTGAAAGGTTCCAAAAAATCGCAAAGCTGGTGCTACGCATGATGCCCCATGGCAATACTGGACCCGGCTGCCCTAGCAGCTCCCTCAGTGGCGTGAGAGTAAACGCATGGATGTATTTGTAACCGACTTAAGAGAGTGGCCATACGAGCTGAGAATTACTATTTATCCTTGGCCAAAATGGACTCCGGGGGAGACTCCATGTACTCTTTCACAAGGTCGCGCTGAAGTCTAATCACATGGGCCATACAGTTCAGTGCCCTTATGGCAAACTTAGCTGAAGCAAACGTCAGCTTTCCAAGACGATCCATCGCCCTAGACTCCTTGTCCGGAGGCTGGACCAAAGAACGTTCCTGGGCCAGTTCCTTTTTGGTGGCCACCGCTGTCACCATGGCATCAACTGGGGAACCCTTACTCCAAGCGGGCTTGTCAGTAGGAGGGCTCAACAGTTTATCTGGCCGTTTTGGTATTGGCTCTACAATGTCCAGTTCCTTTCAAGCTCTGGTGGTAATGAGATCCACCAGAGAATCAGCCAAGGGGGGGACATACCCAAGAGGTAGATGGGCCTGTGTCAAACGCCCCCAGAAATATAGACTCATCCGAGGAAGGCTTTTGGGCAGACCAGCCTCCCCTCTGGCGGAGAATTTCCATTATCTTCGGGGAGGGGGGCAATCTGCGGGAGCCTTCCCCTTCCTCCAAGTCAGTATCCCCAGTGAGGGACTTGGGGGAGTCCATGTGCCTCATCTTGCACTGGCATTTACGAGGGACCTCCTCGGGGGGGCTCTCAGGGGAGGGCTCACAAACAGTTTTGTATTACTCAAGGGGAACCGTCTGGGGCGTATCAGACACAGGCTGTCCCTGGGAGTACTGGATGACAGAAGACATACTCAACTGCGAGGGAGGAGGGACGGAAAGAAGAAAGAGTGAGGGGTCTCGATCCTCCTGAGAGTACCCTCTCCACAACTAAGGCCGAAAGGGAACCGGCTTTCCTGAAACTGGTGGGACAAGAAGCATTGCGCCCCTCAGACCGATGAGAGAATCGAAGCAGAGCACGGAACAGTCGGACACAGAGGGATGGTATGCCCCGACCACAACGGGGCCGAAGACACACTCACCACCACAGATCAGATGTCCAGATCTTGGCACCGAGAGCACGGATCCAACACAGGAACAGACAGACTCGAGGGCACGGCCGGCATTGAGGTTGGAGGAACCAGCGGTGCCAACCCCCTGACTCTGGGGCTCCTTGGATCCAGAGACTCTGAAACCCGGGGATGGATCGGAGAACGAGCTATCTGGGCGAACATCAGAGCAGAACTCCCCACTCCGGCGGGAGGGGGAGCCAGCAACACTCACATCTGCAATTGAGCCTGTAAGAAACTTCTCATCATCCGGTCCATGTCAGCTTCAGATCGGCTCCTCATGGATCTGGAGGACGCCACAGACACTGGCCGGGAGGGCTGATGCGAGGACGACATCGAAGCGAGCCAAGCCTCCTCCTCCAGCAAGAATCTTGGAGAATGGAGCTGAGGGGAAGATGGGGGGGGCAACGGATCTGAGTCCGCTCATCTCTTGCGACCCCTTTCCTTGTCTCTCTCTCCTTTTCTCTTTCTCTATCCTTCTCTTTATGCTTCTCCTTCCTGGCCTCTCTATTGCCCTGTTTTGAAGTGGGAATGGGAGTCCCAGACAGGGGAGGAGGGCCAGAAGTTTGTACAGCCACAGCCGTGCCTGAAGAAGAAGTTGGTTCTGCTGTAAGAAGACCAGCCAGACTCGGCTTGGTCCTGCAATCCCGCAGGGCCCAAGGGTTGAAGGCTGCACAAATCTTGCAGTTCGAAGAAAGGTGGGGAACCCCTAAACAAACCAAGCACAGAGTGTGACCATCGGCCGGAGACAGCTTATGGCCACACTCTGTGCATTTAGAAAAGGTCAGCTTTTGGGACTCCGACATAGGCACCCTACACTAATCAAGGCTAATTCTAGCCAAATGCACGCACATACACACCAAGAGCGGGAAGGGGAAGCCTACACTAGGGGAAAAAAGTTTTCAACTTTAAACTTTTTTTTTTTTTTTTACGGTAACCCGAGGGTTAATCAGGGGAAAAAACTAACTACCAACACACACAGACTAACAGCGCACAGCTAAAGTTTGATGAAAAATCCCACTTTACCTGCCTGGAGCTCAAAGATACCGTCTTGGCGAAGCCACGGCAAACGAGACCAGAGGATTGGAAGGAGGTTGCAGTGTAGTAAGGGGGAGGAGCTTGGAGCTCAGATCTTTAGCTTGGTAAGCTGCTGGCTCAGATCCGAAACCCACAGGTTGATGATCAAATGAAGTTACAACGAAATCCAAAAAATACGAACCAAAAACTTGTAAGCGTAACAAAAGGAACCAAACAGGAAAACTTGTTAAATTCCTTGGGTTTTAATAGATCCACCACCAGACAAGCGGAAAACAGGACGTAAAAACAGCAAACACGCCAAATCTGTATAAGTATAGTTAACTACTTCAGATCTACAGATTTCATTGGACAGGGTTTGCAGAGAGGACTGTTTTTTCTTTGAGGCTTTGGCAATAATAAGAGAGGCCATATTCTTGCTGAAATAGGAGAACTTTACTTCCTATTGCTAGTCTACATTCTTGTGACAAAACTGTGATATTTTTTATGCTAGAAAAGCTGGTTATCTACTTTAACACTGGTGACATGAAACTGAAAACTGGTTCAGATGACAAGACCCTGGAAGTAAGGTGCTGTTTTTCTAAGGGATCTTTCAAGTTGTACCTTACTGTCTAGTTCTGTTGAACAGTGGAGTGTGTTTGACTAGTGCCAAAAAAAAAAAAAAAAAAAAAAACACGCTTTTAGTTTTTGTTGAAGTTCATTAGGACATCATTGTGTAAGAGCCATAACAATAGTGCATTTAGGGAGGGGCTAGGATCTATAAACTATCATATCATGGGCATGGACCCCAGAGCAGACTCAGAGACCTCCTTAACCAAATCCCTCTGCAGTCTGGTGACACTGGCCAAATAGTTCAGTACACACAGAGCAAAGGTGGCTGAAGCATACACCCGATTCCCAAAGCTGTCCATCGCCCTAGACTCCCTCTCTGGTGGATGGACCGAGGAGCTCTCCTGGCCAGCTTCTTCTCAGTGGCTGCAGCAACCACCATGGCATTGACTGGGGAACCCTTTGACCTATGGAGGCTGTCCAAAGGGGCACTGAGAACCTTGTCTGGGTGCTTGGGGATGGACTCAACCATGTCCAGTTCTTTCCATGCCTACTAGAAATAAGATCCACCACGGGATCCACGGGGGGGCACCCAAGATGTAGAACGCCCCATGCCAAACACCTCTAGGAATACAGACTTGCTGAGGTTGGGTTTGAGGGTAGACCACCCACCTCTCTGGCACAGGATTTCCATGCTGTCCCCAAAGGAGACATCATCAGGGGGTGATAGAGAGGAACCCTTCCCCTTCATCCAAATCTGTATTCTCCATGAGAGATTAAGGTGGGGAATCTAAGTGCCTCCTCTTGCATGTATGCTTTCGAGGTACCTCCTGGAGGGGAACTCCGAGGGAGGACTCGGAAGCTTCAGGAGATTCCTGAACAGGAACCTCCTGGGGCAGTCTAGCAGCAGGATGTCCATGAGGGGTGCAGGACACAAGTCTCCTGCCCAGAAATCGAAAGGAGCCAGGGCAGAATCTGAGGATGAAAGTGTCAAAGCTCTTGAAGGAGCCGAGAAGACCCTCTCAACCACCTCGAATGCTGATGGCAAGCGGACACCAGGAGCCAACCTCACCGGTGCCAAAGCCCTGAGGGGAAGGGACAGCTCTGAATGTCTCACAGCCGAAGCCTCAAGAGTTGGTCAGCTCCAACAACATTGGAGCCGAACCACGCAAGGCAACTGTAGGCATTGATGTACAAAGGACTATCGGAGCAGACACCTTAACACTCGGAAAAGTACAGTTGTGTGCACTTACCGTAAATGTAGATGTTCGAGTGTATTCACTGTTGCAGTCATCACACTTGGGTTATCCTGCCAGGGGTAGCCCACAGTCAACCCGAATACCAGAGGCTTAGTATTTCTCTGCATTGGTTGCTGTCGCTCCAGGACTGACGTTAGGTCATCAGTGGTATAAAATCAGGCAGGGGTTTCCCATACTGTTTGTAGCAGAAATGGATGCAGTGTGCTATCCATTTGGAGACTGTTTGTTTGGATATGGCCTTGCCCTCTACCCCTGCTGCAAAGCTGACTAGCAATTGGTCAGTTTTTCTAAAAGATTTGGTCCTATCCAGACAGAATCTGAGCTGTCTGTGCACATCTAGAGTTTGCAGAATCCTTTCTCCCTTCAGGACTAACCAGGAGACCCTGTCAGCATGGAAAATGATGAAGGGCTCTACAGACATGAGAGCTTGTAACTCTGAAACTCTTCTAGCTGAAGTGATGGCCAGAAGCAAGGCTGTTTTCCAAGAGAGTCATTTTAACTCTGCTAAAGCTGCAGGCTCAAAGGGGGGGGGGGTGAGCTTTTCCAACACAAAGTTAAGGCCCCAAAGCTGGGGTAGGAGCTCTTCTGGGTGGCCTTAAGTTGTTAGCCCCTCTTAGCGACTGTCTGATGAGAGGGTGTGAGAAGAGAGGTGGCTCTCTGCTGTAATGAGCAGAGATGGCAGAGGCATTAATTTTAATAGAAGATAAGGATAGACCCATGTGTAGTAGGTCTGCTAGGTAATCCAGGATAAGAGGTAGGGAGGGCTGTGCTGTTTCAGCTCCCTTAGCCTGGATCCAGGTGCAAAACCTTTTCCACTTGTCAGCATAGGATTTTCTAGTGCTGGGGAGTCTGGTCTCACGTATAACATCCAGGACTTGTTTGCTTAGGCTGGCAGCTGGAGGAGAAGTCAGGGAATAAACCAGGCTGCCAATTTCAGGGTCTGCAATTTGGGATGCATGAATTCTCCATTACTCTGGGTCAGGAGTGTTGGGATCTGAGGTAGGTGCCATGGTGGCAGGGGTGACAGGCTGCACAGCAGTAGGTATCAGTGCTGGCGTGGCCAGTCTGGGGCAATCAAGACTGCCCTTGGTTTTTTCCTCCATTATTTTGAGCAGTACCCTTGAAATGAGTGGCAGGGGGGAAAATGCATAGATCGAGAGGTGTACCCATTGGAAGGCTAGAGCATCTCCTTTCCAGGCCTTGTTGTGAGGTTCCCTGGTGCAGACTTTGCTGAGCTGATGATTGGATTGGAAGGCAAAGAGGTCCACCTTCGGGGTGCCCCATTTCTGGGTTACAGGGTTGAAGGTTCTTTCGTCTAGCTGCCACTCGTGTGGGTCTAGCAGGTTTCTACTTAAGTAGTCTGCCAGAGAGTTTAGGGAGCCTGGCAGGAATTGTGCTAGCAGGTGTATTTGCATGGCTGAGGCCATGTGCCAAAGGGTCATAGCGAGCCTGCAGAGAGGATAAGAACGAATCCCTCCCTGCTTGTTGATATATCTCATCACTGTGTTGTCTGTTTTGATCACTACAGGCCCCGGGGAGAGTAGGGGTCTGAAAGCGGTCAGGGCATGCTGAACAGCTAGCATGTCTTTTTGGTTGCTGTGCAAATGTACTTGCTTTGGGCTCCAATGGCCCTGAATGCATCTGCCGTCCATGTGTGCATCCCAGGCATAGTCTGATGCGTCTGTGGTGAGGGTCTGGGCGGCGTGGGGTTGTAAGAAGGGAAGTCCCTTGTGGTGGTTGCATGCTGCTGCCCTCCAAAGAAAATCCTTCCTTAGACAGAGTATCATAGGTATGACAGTTTCCAGGTCTTGAGAGCGTTGACACCAAAGTGCTTTTTAGGTACCATTATAGTTTCCGCATATGCAGTCTGGCATATGGAATGAGTAGAATGTAGGAGGCCATGAACCCTACAGCTTGCAGGATTTTCCTTGTGGACAACTGGGTTCTGGTGGCTAGTTGAGAGAAGTAGCCTGTCAGGTAAGCTTGTTTTTCAGGAGTAAGGAATGCCATCTGGGATGCTGTGTCCAGGCTTGCTCCCAGCAATACAATTTTTTGTGTGGGGACTAGTTTTGATTTCTTTTTATTGATATTATACCCCAGGGAGGTCAGTAGGTCCTTTGCAATAGTCAGGTGCTGTAATAGCTTTTCCTGACTGTCTGCCTGAATCAGGCAATCATCTAAGTAGGGGTAAATTTGAACATTTCTTTGTCTGCAAAAAGCAATGGCTGGAGCTAGGCATTTTGTGAAAACTCTGGGAGCAGTGGATAAGCCAAAGGGAAGCACAGAGATCTGAAAGTGCAGAGATCCTGCCCTTTAACATAGATATTTCCTGCAGGATTCCCTGATTGAGATGTGTAGGTAGGCCTCTTTTAGGTCTAGGGTGGCTAACCAAGCATCATTGGAAAGCATAGGAAGAAGTTCCTGGACGGCGAGCATTTTGAATTTTGGTATCACCAGAAAGGTGTTTAAAATAGATCAAGGATTGGGCACCAGGTGCCCTCTTTTCTGGGAACCAGGAAGAGTCTGGAATAGAAACCTTGGCCTATCTGGTCTGCAGGAACATGCTGTATTGCTCTCATGGAATGCAGGGAATGGACTTGCTTTTCGGCCTCTGTCCACTGGTTTGGAAGAAGATCTGGGAACCTTTTTGGGGCTGGCAGAGTGCAGAAATAAAATTTGTATCCCTGGGACACTATGTTGATGACCCATCGGTCATTAGTAATAGAGGCCTAGTTGTTTGCATGGAAGGAGAGTTTTCCTCCTAGGGGTATAAGCAGGTGAGCAGAGGTAAGGGGTAGAGGTGTAAAGTCACTGAGTTCTTACCATAAGGGGGTGGCTTAGCACTCCCTGTTTTTGAAGAGGAGGAGCTCCATTGCTTAGATCTCTGCAGTCCCTGGGACTGCTGTCTGGGACGTTTGCTTCCCCTGGGTCTTGGCTGAGCTGGCCTGGATGGGGCCGGAAAGGACCAGTGCTTGGAGGGGTAATGCCTACTGAACCTTGGAGGCTGGACCTGTAGAAAGTCTTTAACTGTCTGCACAGATTTAGCTTTTTCTTTCATCTTCTTTAACTCTTCGGCCTTGGTGCCAAACAAATTGCCTTAGTTCAATGGTGTGTCCAATAATTTTGATTTGACATGGTCTGGCAATGTCTGTTCCTTAAGCCAAGCATACCTTCTAAGGACAGAACCAGTGACTGCTGCCCTGCAAGATGCTTCTAAGGCACCAAAGCCACATTGCACAGTGTGCTTGGTAACTTGGCTTGCAGAATGCATAAGCTCTTTTAATTCTTTATTTTCTGCACAAGCAGGAAAGGAAGATATTTTTTCATTTGAGGAGTTCCATGGTATGCTGCTGCTATTTCAGCATGAGGAACTGACAATTTAGTGCTCTAATTACAAGAGTTGTAGAGGTGTATACTTTTTTTACCCCATCTGTCTAAAGATCGGGAATCCCTGTCTGAGGGGGTGGGATTCTTAGCTGAGGTTGCTTTAATTCCTTTAGGTCCTTGGGAGATGAACTCTGGGTCAGCAGTAGGATTTCTGAAAAGGAATTTGTGACAGTCAGGGACTCTGTAGTACCTGTCAAGTTTCCTGGGAGCAGGAGGAAGGGTGTCAGCAGTCGAATTGGATTCCATAAAAACATCATCCACAACATCCAGGACAGGAGGAATTGCTAACAGTCTGTGCTGTGGTAAATCTAAGAATTCCCCGAGTCTCTTTTTTTGACTGAGGATAGTCCTAACATTTCCAATGGAAATGCTCCCTTAAAGTATGTAGGGTTTCACCAAATGAAAAATCCTCAGGAGGAGAGGCAGAAGGAATGGATTCCTCTATCAGAATCGTCATAAGCAGAGAGGGGTTGCATGTCTTCATATTCAGAAACCTCAGGCATCGGACTCCTGTTCAGACAAAACTACTGGAGACAAGTATTTTTCTTTTGGAAGGGGTAGTCTGGCCTCCCCTAATAAGCATAATAAAGTCTTCTGCCATTTTAAGCATTTGAGATGAGGCATGGAAGCAGGTGCCTGAGCTTGGATCGTCATTTTTTTAGGTGTAGTTCATACCCTGGGCCTTAGAAACTCAGTAGTTTTAGAAAGAACTGAAGATGCGAAAGAAGTCATCAGTTTGTGTCAAGCATCGGTAGTAAGAAGAACTTCCTCAGAAGTCGGTGCCTGATCAGCGGCTCTGGACCCATTCAAGGTAGAGACATCCGCAGGATCCTTAGTCGAAGAGTCTTGCGGCATACCGGACTCCAAACGGGTCTCGTTAGCGGCCTGCAAATCCACAGAAGCGGGCATCAGGGGCTGCGAAAGTGCCTCACTGAGGACCGGAGAACTGACGACTAGCTTAATGGAAGCATCGTCGGCAATGTTGGACCTGTGTGGTCTGCCTCTGTCTTCATCCTTAGGTATTTTTTGGAAGATTGATAGTTGGATGGCTTACCAAAGCCATATCGAAATAGGAGAACTGAGAGCAAAAATATTTAGCAATTTATCCACAGTGGTAGCGTTGTTGCGTCACAGCAAGAGGTTCTCCCGTTCGATTCTCGGCTGGAGTACAGGGAGTGCCTTCTGTGTGGAGTCTGCATGTCCTCCCCGCTGTTGGGTGGGTGTTCGAAAGACATGCGTAAATGGGCGTGCCTTCATTTAAGGTTGAATGTCGAGCTGGCACCTCAGTGTTCGTGAAAATTTACTACCAATCATTAGCGGACCGGAGTTCCGCTATGGCGACCCCTAACCGGGAAAAGCCGAAAGACAAACAAGGGCCCAGCGACGTATTGTTTTGGCACTGAACAAAGCACAAAAGTGACAGCGAGGAACGTCGTGATCTGGTCCTAAACAGGTGACACAGTAAGAATGGAAGTCTCTGTGTGGTATTTGCTTTCCACAGGCGAGACAAAGTACAGTTTTGTACCTACCATAAATGTAGATGTCCGATAGGTATGCATCTGCAGTCATCACATATGGGTTGTCCTGCCTCAGGCAGCCCTTCGGTCGGCCGGATTCCAAAGTCTGGGTCCGGCGTCGGCTGATGTCGTCCTTTCCCCGACGTCAGAGCGCCTGGGGTATAAAAGAGTCAGCCGACGCCATCTTCCTCAGTTTTTCTTGCCCCAGATGCCAGGTGCCCTCTAAGGAAGGCTAAATTTGGAGAAATGCAAAATATTCCAAACATGCACAGTAATAAAAAACAAATACACCATAATAGATAACCCCAGCTAGCTATAAGAGGGAGCATTACCCAAGAAATACCACGGAGGGAAAGGAGGGAGGTAAAACCTGACTGCAGATGCATACCTATCGGACATCTACATTTATGGTAGGTACAAAACTGTACTATGTCCGTCAAGGATGCATCTGCAGTCATCACATATGGGTAGAATAACATAGCCAATCTGGGGGTGGAGGATCTATGTATAGGATGGTGTAGCTAAAATGCCCTGCAGGACTGCCGTAGCAAAGCCTGCGCTGGATCTGGAATATAAAGGTAAATTGTAATGCTTGGAAAATGTATGCATGGAGCTCCATGTAGCAGCTTCTAAAATGTCCTTGGTAGCCACTCCTCTTAAGAAGGCTGTGGAGGTGGCTGTGGCTCTCGTGGAAGGAGGTCTAATGTTAGCTGGCACAGTTTTTCCATGAAAGGAGTAACAAAAACAAATGCAATTCCCTATCCATTTTGAGATTGTCTATTTGGAAATTGATTTTCCTTGTGCACTAGCAGCATATGCTACCAACAGCTGGTCAGTTTTTCTGTAACTTTTGGTTCTGTCCAAGTAGTGGCGCAACTGTCTATGTCCATGGTGTGCAGAAGTTTCTCCCCTTTGTTTTGTGGATTCGGAAAGAAGGTAGGCAAATGAATAGCTTGGTTTAATGAAACCCTGGATACCACCTTTGGCATAAATGTAGGATTGGTTCTCAATGAGACTCTGTCCTAATGAAAAATAGTAAATGGCTGTACTGCCATGAGGGCCTGTAACTCAGATACTCTTCTTGCTGAGGTTATGGCCAGAAGGAAGGCAGTCTTCCAAGACAAGAACTGTAGCTCTGCAGATGCTGCTGGTTCAAAGGGAGGCAGTGTTCATTTTTCCAACACGAAGTTAAGGTCCCAAGTAGGCAGTGGTGGTGTCCTTGGAGGCTTGATGTTTTTAATCCCCTCTTAGAAACTGCCTTAAGAGAGGATGTGAGAAGACAGATGGATCAGTATTGTACTCTGCTGAAATTGCTGAAGCATGAATTTTAATGGAAGAGTACGACAGACCACTGTGGAACATTTCTGCCAAGTATTCCAGGATACGTGCCATGTTCATCAATGTCACATCTAGGCCCTTTGTGGTGTTCCAAATGAGAAATCTTTTCCATTTTGCTGAATATGCCTTTCTTGTGGAAGGCCGGCGAGCTTCCATGATAATATCCTTCACTCTCTGGGATAGCCTATCCTGAGGAGGAATCAAGGTATTTTCCAGGCTGTTAGTTGCAAGGTTTTCAGGTTGGAATGCAGAGTTTTGTAATTGTGCTGTGTCAGGAGCAGTGGCCATTGAGGAAGAGGCCATGGTTTCGTGCGTGACATGCTCTTTAACAGTGGGTACCATTGCTGTCTTGGCCAGTCCAGAGCTATCAGAATCACTTTTGGCTGCTCTGTCCTGATCTTCAGTAAGACCTTGGTCATTAATGGGAGAGGTGGAAATGCATACACTGTTGGAGTTCTCCAGCTGAAAGAGAGGGCGTCTACTTTCCATGCTTGTGGGTTGTATGTCCTTGAGCAGAATTTCTTCAGCTGATTGTGGGGGGAGGCAAAAAGATCTATGTCCGGCCTGCCCCATGATTGTGTTATCTGTAGAAAGATGTCTGGGTGCAGCATCCATTCTTGTGCATCCATGATATTTCTGCTTAAGCTGTCCGCCAGTATATTGTCTTTCCCTGGCACAAATTGAGATTTCAGCTCTATGTTGAGTTTCAAGGAAAGTTCCCATAGATTCATTGCCAGTCTGCAAAGAGGATATGAATGGGTGCCTCCTTGCTTGTTTATGTACCACATAACTGTGGTGTTGTCTGTCCTTATTAGTAGGTGGCCTTGATGCAGAAAAAGGTTTGAAGGCTTCGACTGCATGTATCACTGCCAGAAGTTCCTTGTGGTTTATGTGCATGCGTAGCTCTTTTTGTGACCATAGACCTTGAATGCATCTGCCCTCCATGTGCGCTCCCCATCCGTGGTCTGAAGCGGCCGTTGTAATGGTTTGGCTGGCTATTGGTTTGCTGAAGGGCAGACCCCTGTTTGACTGGCTTGCTTGAGCCCACCACAAAAATTCCCTTTGAAGGCATGGGATGAGTGGTATCAAAGTTTCCAAGCTGTGACTGTGCTGAGACCATAAACTCCTTAGGTACCATTGTAGTTTCCTCATATGCAGCCTTGCCTGTGGAATCAGAAGGATGCAAGAAGCCATGTAACCCAGGGCCTGCAGGATTTTCCTTGCAGTCAGCTGAGTTTTTCTTCAGACTTTTGAAATAATCTTGTAGTTGACTTTGTTTTTCTTCTGTGAGGAAAGCCATTTGGGAGGTTGTATCTAGATTCGCACCCAGAAAGGTTATTCTTTGGGATGGAACAAGTCTTGATTTGTGAATGTTGACTGTATATCCCAGGGCCTGAAGTAGGTGAATGGCGTAATTCAAATGTTTTACCAAAGTTTGTTGGCTGTCCGCTTGTATAAGGCAGTCGTCCAGATATGGGTATATTTGAATCCCCTGAAGTCTGCAGTGTGCAATTACTGATGCCAGGCATTTCGTGAATACTCTGGGCGCAGTAGATAAGCCAAAGGGCAATGCTGAGAATTGATAATTCTCTGAACCTGCAAGAAATCTGAAGTGTCTTCTGCAACTTTGTCTGATAGGGACATGCAGGTATGCCTCCTTGAGGTCTAGAGTTACCAGCCAAGACCCCTTGCCCAGCATGGGAAGGAGCTGCTGTAGAGTCAGCATTTTGAACTTTGGTACAATGAGATAAGTATTCAGTGCGGACAAGTCGAGAATAGGCCTCCATTGTTTTTCTTTTCTTGGCACAAGGAAAAGTCTGGAATAAAATCCTTGGCCTTGTTCTGAGAGAGGAACCTTTTCTATAGCTTTCATTTGCATTAAGCTGGAGATTTGTTTCAAAGCCTCTGCCCTTTGATTTGGTGGCAGATCTGGCATGCCTTTTCTTTTTGGCAATATATCCTTTGTCCATTATTTGTAGTGTCCATTTGTCCCTTGTAATATTGTGCCAATTTTCTGAGAATAAAGAAAGCTTTCCGCCCAAGGGTGCTTCCAATTGAGCCCTGGTTGGCGGTGTCATAGTAAAGTCATTGAGCCTGTCCTTGTGCAGCAGTTGTAGGTCTTGCATTACCTCTCTGGTTGAGAGGCTGCCATTGACGCCCTCTGTAGGAGCCTCTAGCTTGCCCTCTACCTCTAGCACGCCTGTTCTTGCCTCTCTGAAACCTCTCTGTGTCTGGAAAGGACCAATTTTTGGAAGGCCAATTCCTGCTGAATCTTGGTGGTTGGACTTGGAGAAAATCTTTGACAGTTTGTACAGATTTTGCCTTTTCTTCAACTTTCTTTTGGACCTCCTGAGCCGTGGAGCCAAATAACTTTTGCTTTTCCAGTGGAGCATCCAGAAGCTTTGCTTTGACATGGTCTGGCAGAGATTGTTCCTTCAGCCAAGCATGCCTATGTATGACTGCGCCAGTCATAGCTGACCTACATGAAGCTTCCAATGCATCATAACCACATTGCAAGAAATGGTTGCTAACCTGTTGGGAGTTATGTACCAGATCCTGAAGTGATTTGCAATCTAGGGGTTCAGGTGAAGACAGTTTTTTATGCAATTCATCTAACAAATACTCTTGGTACTGTATCATATGAAATTGACAATTCAATGCCCTCATAGAAAGAGTAGCAGAAGTATATACTTTTTTACCCCATCTCTCTAAAGCTCTAGACTCCCTTACAGAGGGGAGGGGATTTTTAGTAGTGGCAGCTGCAACCCCTTTAGGGCCCTGGGAAATAGTTTATGGATCAGCAGAGTGGGCCTTGTAAAGGTGAAGATGCGAGTCTGGGACCCTGTAGTACCTATCGGGTTTGACAGGAGCTGGAGGAAGAGAATCAGGGGTTGTGCTAGACTCAGAGTAAACATCATCAATGACATTTAAAACAGGAGGAATTGCCAAAGGTCTATGCTGAGGCAAATGCAAGAAGGTCCTTAATCTCTTCCTGGAATCAGAGAATTCCTGGCCCTGCCACTGGAAATGCTCTCTCATAGTGTGGAGTGTCTCCCCAAAGGAAAACTCTTCAGGAGGGGAGGCCAAAGGAATAGATTCCTCTGCATCAGAATCCTCGTAGGCTGAAAAAGCCTCCTCCTGGTGGTCCGAGAGAGTAGAACCATCTGAGGCCTCATCTGAGGAGTGGGGATCAGAGGGCTCAACCCTGGGCCTTTTGTCTGGAGGAGGTTGAGAGCCCCTGTCCGGATGAGGTTGAGAGCCCCTAATTAAGGAGATAAGGTCCTCTGCTAAGCTTAGAATCTGTGAACCTGTAGTGGGACCCTGAGGGATAACCTTGGGAGGCAAAGCTTTAGATAGTTTAGCAGCTTTAGCCCTAGAGAATGCCTTAATGGACATGGATGCAGGAGGCCTGGCTGCACCACGTGCTGGTGTAGTTTTGTCTAAAGGTATGGTGTCGGAAGGTTCCAGGACACCAGTTTCTGTAGGAAATTCAATAACAGATTCAGCTGGGGACTCCGGGGCCGAGGTAGTCGGCTGAGCGGTTTCGGTGGTAAGAAGTACCGAGGACTCTATTTCAGCCGAGACCGAGACACTCGCGGTAGGCCTGGCCGTGGTTTCAGCTGAAACCGCGGCCCGCGTGTGTCGGTCCTTGTCCTTCTGTTTCTTAATCAAATGTGAAGTCGGAGTCTCCGACGGCATATTGTACGAAAAACTAGCCTCAAAAAATTCCTCTGCAAACTCCGCCCGACGTCTAAGAGTGCGTCGGTTGAAGGAAGCACAGGCTGAACATCGTGGTCTGGGCCTAGGCAGGGGAGGCAGTAAGAGTGGAAATCCTTATGAGGTATTCGTTTCCCACAAGTTAAACAATTATTAACTTTATCTGACATCGGCTGGGGCAAGAAAGAGTCCCCAACGGGGTACTTAGCTTTTTGAAGTCTTCGGTAGCTGAATTACAGGAGCTGGCCGACCGGCACTTGCGAACTGCTTCTGCTTCGGGCACCACGCGGCAAGAAAGACTGAGGAAGATGGCGTCGGCTGACTCTTTTATACCCCAGGCGCTCTGACGTCGGGGAAAGGGCGACATCAGCCGACGCCGGACCCAGACTTTGGAATAAGTGCTGCCTGAGGCAGGACAACCCATATGTGATGACTGCAGATGCATCCTTGAAGGACATCTGAATTAACTTTTTCTGACATCGGTTAGAGCAAGAAAAAAGGATCCCCAATGGGGTAACTTAGCTTTAGAAAACTTCAACTTCAACTCGGAAAAGAAAACTCAAGTAGCGTCCGACCGGCACTCGGCAAGAAAAACTAATGTAATGGCGTCGGCTGCCTGATTTTATACCACTGAGGACCTGACATCAGTCCTGGAGCAACAGCAACTGACGCAGAAACACTAAGCCTCTGGTATTCAGGCGGACTGAGGGATAACCTAAGTATGATGACTGCAACAGTGAAACACGAAGAATATCCTTGGATCCAAGTACATGGATCAGAGAAGGAGATACCAGTAGGAAAACACACTGCATGCTCACGGCTCCAGAGGGGGACAGAGCAGGCAAGACTCCCAGATGAATCTGGGCCCGAAGAAATTTCATCATCGTCCTGTCCGCCTTCGCTTCAAACAGGCTCAGGTGGACTGGACAAAGGAAGCTACTGAACCCAGCCAGGAACGGTGCCAAGGGAGGCAGAGGCAGGTGTCCTAGCTTGGGAACTCTCCGCCTCAGGGGAGAAACGAAGAGACTGGAGCCAATGAGAACCCTGGGCCAGTTCAGATCTAAACTTGGTGGGCAGTTCAACCAAGGAAGACCGATCAGGAGATCTCTTCCTCTGCCAATCCTGCTCCTTGTGCTTGACCTACTCTCCTTCCCCAGGCTTCTTGATGGGAGTTTGAGTCCCAGAAGCAGGGGAGGCAGAAATAGAGGCCTCAGCAGAGGGAGCTAGAAGGCCCTTAAGATAAGCTCATTTCTCATGTCAATAAGTGCACTCAATATGGTAAGCACACCATACACAGAGTGTGGGCATCAGATGGAGGAATCTTGTGCCCACACACTGTGCACTCCTTGAATCCCGGCTTAGGATTCTTAGCCATGGAAGCTAGTAGTAGACACACACACTCCCACACAAACGTGCACACACACAACCAAAAGAGACAGAAAGAGACAGGAAAAGAGAAAGGACAGAAGATAACAAGGAATTTTTTGTGTTTCCTGAAAAATGGGCCAACATGGGGATAGAAAGGAAGCAAAAGATCGGGTAGGTAGACAGAGAAGAGAAAACTCATAAAAAGACTTAAGTGACTCTAAAACCTGGAGGAGCTTAGATCAATGGCGACCCGTGCTGTTCGAAACAACTGGCAAACGAGATCTGGGGGAGGAGGGAGAGTGGGCCATTATGGGTAGGGGAGGAGCTTGGATTTCAGCTCTAATGCTGGAGCAGATGGCCAAGTTAGATCCATGCCAGATAAGAGTCCCACAGACTGAAGACCAAACAAAAACAACTTCTTCAGATCTTCTTTTTTTAAAACAGCAGCAGGAAGAGGGAACTATACCAATTACTTTGGCTCTGCACTAAATTGTGTTTCTGTAGAAATAGTCTTGCTGGCCACTGATGAAATAGAGCATCTTGAGTATGAACCTAAAAAGGGATGAGGGAGAAAAAGATGCTGCATTTGGTGCTGATCAGGTAGACTAAAAGATCACAGCAAGGTGTTCACCAAAGAATGAAGCTTACAGCCAAGCCCGAGGGATCACTTCTCTGGAAATTAGGAGACATCTGCTAAGCTTGCCTGCTGGCAAGTTGGCTCAACCAGGGATATGCAATACAAGTTTACTGCCCATTCCCAAACCTTATATCCTCTCAACAAAAAGGGTAGCAACATGCTCCCCCCTTGGTTTGTTGACTTACTATTTTACAGACATTGCCTGAACATGCAGCTATTACACTATTGGAAACGTGGCCTTGAAAGTCCTGCAACAGTAGAAAAACTGCTCTCATCTCCAGAGTCCCAGTTCCATGAGTAGTCTGCACGAAGCAATACCTCCCCAACCTAAGGAAGACACATTCATGGCAAGTGTAACATAAGGTAGAGGACAGGCAAAAGGGGACTCTATTCAGACTTGTCAGAAGAAACCACCACTGCAGATGCTTTCAGTAGACCTTGGATACTGGAGTGGTTTAAGCCATGAGATCTTCCAGCAGAGATCACTGTAAATGAAGGGTATTACTGCAGAACTTTCACGTGGAAGCTTGCTAATGGCACCAAGTGAATTGTAGCTGCAACTGAGCTTTAAAATTTTGAGCAAAACGGCTGCTGTTGGTGAAAGGTGATGGAAAAGACAGCTTATTGCCTATCTGGTGGGAGTCTGTTCAACTTCTGAATCATGTCCAGGTGGCATCGGACAAGAGCTTGCAAGAGTTTCAACTGAGACATAGTAGTGTTCACTGACTTTCCCAAGGGCAGACAAAGCTGTAGTAGTCTTTTGTATAGACTAATGATTCTCACAACAGAGATGTTGAGCCAGTCATCCAGATATGTTACCCATCAGTCTCAGGAGAGCAGTTGGTGAACAGCAGGGGAGTCCTGAATTGGTAATGATCAGCTCCCACCCATCAAGAAGCACAGGTACTTCCTAAAAACCTTGTTGATCTAAAGTAGGGTTGCTGGAGGTCTATGCCACACATCCAAACTCTCTCCTGTAAACAAGAAAGGATAGGATGTACAACGATCATCTGGAACTTGGTTTCCTTTATACACTGATTTAGGCCACTTAGATCTAGACTGTAGTCTAAGACGTAAAAGAATCTGAAATAATCCCCCAACCCCTTCTGATTTGATGGCATCTCCTGGGTGGCTCTTTTTCTAGGAGATGGTCTACCTCTCTTTTGGCAGACACCTTGATGGGTTTGAATGTTTGGTAAGAGAGGTGAGGACAGATCGGTACACTTGAACAGAGTATAAAATGCCCTCTGGAAACTTTATCCCTTCTCTATCTGTATAGCATGACAGTCAGTCGTGCTTCCAGAGGCAAGGACAATCAACCCTTGATTGTCTCTACAGTAGGGCAAGTCCTCAAGGTGTGCTGTTGATAATTACCAAATGAAGACCAAAAAAACCCTGAATCCCACAAGTCTAACTCTGCCTCAGCAACCACTGCAAAATTTCCTGTGGCTACATTAAATTACAATGAGCAGTTCGGTTTTAAGAAGTATACAGATGAAAATTAAATGTATTTATTTACAATACTTTGACTGGGTGAATCCGCCAGTGGCCTCTCTGCAGAGGCGGCCCAGGTGGTATTCATATAGAAAAAGGGAAATTTGGCCAGGACACTGCAGAACTTCCCTACTCTTTGGCATAAAGGGACACATTTCAATGCTATACTTCCTCTCTTCCTGTCCAAGCACATTGGCAGTTCAGAGAAGCAGGCAGCCAAAAACTGAACACGGATGATGAAGTAGTTATTGAACCCAGAGCGGTAAGAGCATTTATTTGTATTAAGATTCTTTGTGACACTTTTTTCGAATAAGCACAGTATATGGAAAAATTCTTAGAGCAATTAAAAAAACAAAACAAAACATGAAACTCATTACGTGATACAAACATTTAATAGAGAAGCAAAAAAGACAAGGTATACACAAATTCGGGGCTATGTTCAGCTACCAAATTTGAAAAACAGCGAGCCATGAAACACTGAATGGAAAAGAACAAATGGTCCAATCAGTGAACTAATGCAGCATTGAAAATAACATCGAATTGCCATAGTTGACCAACAAAGGAAGTAATCCGAGACGCAAGGTAAGTGCGATCTCTGAGTTGGTATACATAGTCATGGGGGTGTGGGGGAGCAGCCCCCCACCTTGGTTGGTTGTGTGATGTTGGTCTATTACGGCCATTCTATGTCATTTTTTTCTCCGATTGTCCCCCGTTCGTTCTTTACTTTTTGATGTTTCGCTGTTTTTTTTTTTTTTTTTTTTTTTAATTCGGTAAACAAATATAGACCCCAATTTCATACAGAAGTTGAAAGAGACACTTTCTATTTAAAGACTGTGTGTAGAGAAGTAGTGGACATTACCAACATTTTTAACAAACGTTTATGGACTGGGTAATGGGAATGTGGAGTTGTACTGCAAATTCATAATGAAAAAATAATACATGTGCCTAGTACAATTAATATAAAGGGAAACTGGTTTGGTAAGATACTGGGGACAACCAAAGGCATGTTTTTTTTTCTGCGGCAAAAATGACCAATTAGTTAACAATTGTGATGAAATGTTTTATTTGAGGTAAAGCTGGTCATGAGGAAAAAAAATGTGAATTAAAATATATTAAATGTGAAAAGGTAGGATATTCATGGACATTTTGTGAGAAAAGAAAAGAATGCACAAGAAAGGAAGAAGTTACAGTAAATTAGGCAGGGATAGAAGATAACAGAAATGTTACAAAAAAATGAGAAACATATAATGGGGAAAGTAAAATATAAGGGAATAAACAGTAAAAGAAGAAGAGATGAACAATTCAAGTAACGAGGGAGAAGAGAAATGGGTGCAATATAAAAGCAAAAGAAATTCTACTGGAAAAAGTAAAAGACAGAAAACAAATGTAAAAATATAGGAAAAGGAGGAAACAAAAGGATGAAGAATAATAAAATACTCTTTACAGAGTGAAAAACTTATCTATAAATGTGAATAGTATTGGGAATGTAAAAAGAAAATATGAAATACTAGAATGGTGTAGATTATTGGATAAGGATATGATAATACTAATACAAGAATTTTGACAGAAGAGGACAGAATGCAAGTAAATGAATTATGGGAAGGAAATGTAACATGGATTATAGGAGAGGAGAAATGTTCAGGAATATCAATTCTGAGTAAAGAATATACTGAAATTTTAGATTTTACATTAGTAATATTAGGAAGAATGTTAACAGTGGATATAAAATGGAAAAAAAGTATACAGAATTCTGGCATTAATATGCATATGTTATACAAAAACAAATGGAAATCATGTTTAGGAAAGTTCTTAATTATGTTAAGTGTTAATAAAGAAAGAAAGAGCAGATGTTAAAGTTGTTTCAGAAATAATTAAAAGTGGTAAAATGTAGTTATAGAACAATATGCAGTGGACAAATGAAAGAGGTAATTCGAAGACAGAAACTGACTATTTTATACTATCAGGGAGTCTAAAAGTATTACATAACGGTATAAAAATTACAGGTTTTTGGAATCATGTAGCAATTTTAGTAGACGTTCAAGATAAGGAAGGGTATATAAAAATAGAAAGAGGTATTAAAAGAATAAATGAAGCAGAATTAAATGAAGATGTAAGAAGTGTTCTAAAATTATGGTTAGATCATATAAATATGAGAAGTTTTTACAAAGATTGGACAAGCTGGTGGATAGCATTAAGACAGAAAAATATAAAAAAGAGGTTTTGGAATGGCAAAGGACAAAAAGAAAACAAGATAGTTGTAAATATAAAGATATCAGTGATCAAATCTTTAGGAGATATATAATAAGTAACACAGAGGGGTTTATAGAGAAAGAAAAAAATATATTAAGTGAACCACGAAAAGATTACGAGGATGTTGTTTAAAACAAAGACATTTTTTTACAAGGAAAGAAAGAGGAAGTAGTGCCTTACCCAAGTAAGATGGTAAAAGAAAATAGAATAATAAGAGCATTAAGAAATGAGGAAGGAAATTCACTGAAGACACAAAAACAAATAATGCAAGTAATAAGAATGTTTTTTTTAAAACATTTGTTAAAATTGAAAATAAAAAAAATGGAATTAAAAAAAATAAAGAAGGTAATGAACAAATAGAAAAAAAATTACTATGACAGAAATGAATAAAGTTTTAAAAACATTAAATAGAGAAGCTGCTACAGGAATAGAATAAATTGAATATTAGATGTAGAAGAATATGAATGGCAAAAATGTATCTATTGGAGGTTTTCAATGAAGGGTTACAAAAAGGTATAAAACATAAAAAAAACATGCATGGGTGCAATGAAGTTCATATGGAAGAAGGGAGACAAAGCAGATATAAAAATTGGAAACCTAATGTGTTAAACAATGTAGATTATAAAATATTTATGAAAATAATACAAAATAGACTAGAAGACAAAGTAAATATGTTATTGAATGAAACGACTTTCAGAGTACAAAGAAAGGGAGGTCAAGAACACTTAATTATTACAAGAGAAATAGTACAAGATGAGACAATAGGAAAAGCAAAAGCTAAAGTTTTAATAGGAGACATTAGCAAAGCATTTTATAAAATACAGTATGCAGTACTATGGGAAATTTTAGAAGACTATGACATAAGTAGAAAAATAATGTATTGGTTTCAGTGTATAATAAAAACAAAGTAAGACTAGTAGTGAATGGCTAGTTAACTGAGAAAATACATGTAAAAAGTGGCATAAAACAAGGGTGCCAAGCCAGTAGTATATTGTTTGCATTAATAATGAATACAATTGTAAATTAAGTACATTTGACATTAAAGGAATCTAGACATTGCACAACATAAGGAATACAGATCCCACCGATGTTCTCTTTTGCAGATGATTTGGTATTGGTGGTTAAAAATGAAGGAATAAAAACAGCCATTAAGACACTTAGTGAAAAATTATAAGTGTTAGGTTTGCAAATTAAAGAAAAAAGTAAAGGACTTGGATTTTCAGGTATAATAGAAGGTATTCAATTTAATAAGGAAGAAATAGAAATTCTAGGAATAAAGTTTGATAACGAACAACAAAGATTAGTACAATGGAAGAACATGTTAAACAAAATAAGACATTCAAACAAACATACAGAAGAAAGCATATTTACTGAATTCAGTAATATCAGGAAGAGTAGCTTATTTGGCAAGAGTATTTTTGATGACAACTGAATTCGAAAGAGAATTAATGTCTATATGGGCTTTCCTTTATATTGGGTTCGAGATTAAACCCCAATTAAAAGAGGAACTATTTATGTTTCAAGAAAAGGGGGAGGATTGAGTTTAGTGAATCCGACTGTACATTTAGCATCACTGAATTTGTATAGGTATTGAACTGGATGAAAGAAAAACAAAGATTGCTAGTAGATAAAAGAAAAATAGAGAGAGACTTAGGAAAAACTTGAATTTCTTAAAAGAAAACAAGGTAAGAGGACTGCAGAAATGAGAATTTATCAAGAGAAAATATTACCAAGGAAAATGAATATAAACATAGAAAAGAATAGAAAGGAATGGTATGAAACTATAATGAAACAGTCTTATTATATTTTTCTTTAGAAGTATTTAGAAGAAAGAAAAATAAAAAGCAGTAAAAGCAAGAATGATAGATGTGGGAAATATCTTGAATGCACAGAGTTTTTTTATGGAGATTATCCATAAATAAGCTTCCAGTAAAGGTGAATATGCCACATAAGAAGATAGAAGAAAGAATTTGTATATATTGTGGAGAGGTGGAAACAACGCAATATGTATTTATGAAATGTGATGGAGTAAATCAATTATGGGAAAAATACATGAAGTATAAAGGGATTGAGAAGTGTAAATATGGATATGACAGAATATGGATATTAGGAAAATGTAAAATAAAAAGTTGTGGATAAATGGGATGAAAAGTTATTTTGTATAATATAAATTATTTGGAATGAGAGGTTAATGAAATAAGATTTAATGGAAAAAAGTCTCTGTCAAATTCTGAAAAAATACAATTTTGGTTATAGAAAAAAGCAGTAGGGGATTAAAAATGTAAAGTATGCAAATCAATTGTATGCAATTATAAATGTATATAAAACGTATAAAATGTATATTAAGAATTTTAAATAAAGAACCCCTACTCATGTCACTGATTATAAAGCATTCATGAAAATTTTAGAAAGAAAGGTTGGGTAAGAGTGACAGAGAAGTTGCTGAATGAAAGAGTAGACGCTTTTCTTAACTTCCTATTATACACCTCTGAGTATCTGTAAGTTACTGCAAACTCCATAAAATGTAGCTCCAGGAATTCTTTTCAATACTTAACTTTAGTCCAACTGGGGTGATTTCTGTCATACCTGATATTGTGTGTGTGTGTGTGTGTGTGTGTGTGTGTGTGTGTGTGTGTGTGTGTGTATATATAAAAATATGGTTACCACCAACTTACGTGCTAAGTTTTGGGGTAACTTGCATCTTAGTGATAGTGGTCAAATTACATTACAGTTGAACTTCAGCAGGTCGACTGAAATATAATTCAGGAGTTTCCCCTTCCTCTGCATTTGTTCAACCACAGAGTATTTTTAATTTCCGTGGCTGTAAGCAAGTTGAGTACTTTTTTGTCATTGCAAATGTAAAGCATTTGTTTATATTTCAGACAACTGATTTAGATGCTTTTGAGTTTAGATGACTGTAATCCCTGATGATGTAATCCCTGATGAACTTTTACAACGCGTTTTCTGTTGATCAAAGTTCATCAGTGATTAAAAGAAACAGAATCATATACTTATGGATGGTATAAAAGTAAAATAAAATAAATGGAAGTCAGTCACTTAATAAAAGAAAATAAAAATCTTTATCATGAATTTTCCCATTGTTTTATGCTCCTCCACAGGACCTTTTCTGACAGCTTTGTTACCTGCACCTAATTTATTTGTTCTTCAGTGGGGAGGATACAGAAGCTGGGCTTTCCCAGGCTGGGTGAGAGCTCTGTGGCCCATTTGTTCTTGCCTAAGAATCCCAATCTCATCTTCACTGGTGATTGGGAGTGGGCTAGCTTGCCAGTCCTTCAGACAACTATCTGTACTTTTAAAATAATAGAGTTAAATTAATCTAATTAAAACACATATACTCTCTAGTACCTTAAACCGCGGTGATGCAGCGTTATTGCCTCACAGCAAGAGGTTCTCCTGTTCGATTCTCGGCTGGAGCTCCTCCTGTGTGGAGTCTGCATGTCATCCCCACGGTAGAGTAGCGTTCGAAAGACCTGTGTAGAATGGACATGCCTTCATTGAAGGTTGGGCGTCGAGCTGGCACCCATAAAAAATCTACTGCCAATCATTAGCGGACCGGAGTTTTGCTATGGCGACCCCTAACTGGGAAAAGCCGAAAGAAGAACATACTCTCTAGTGCCTTAGATACTGCCTTCAAGAAGAATGACTACCTGACAACACAGGCACAATGTATATAAAACAGAATAAAAATCAATTAAAAATAACTTTTTTATAAAGCAGGTAGCCCCTAATATTAAACTCTTCCCTTGTACTTGGGACAAATTGTTTGCAAAATTTTAGCTTTCAACAACATACTGTCACTGCTATGAAAATGGAAAAAATGAATAGCCATAGAATTAGTTTACTTTATTACATTTAATGTCCAATATGTTTCTGCAATCTAGCTTTACATTTTCTGCAGGTTTGGCCTACAGATACATATATATATACATACATATATATATATATATATATATATATATATATATATACATACATACACATATATCACACAGACACATTAAAAGGCATAAAATATACATATCTACTATATCACAGACACATTAAAAGGCATAAATAACTAATGTATCATAACAAAAAATTGTAACCTCACATTTTGTTGTTTATTTTTTCCCAACTCTCTAAGAGCAGTGTTAACAGCTACAACAATGTCTACAAGGGTGAGTATCCCCAGCCTGCACAGGGACATTGGGTCCTATACCAGAGGACTTGGTCTCAGTGTAACTGACTTATTCTGATGTAATACAGTGGAGTAAGTCACTTACTCATTGCAATTCTTTTGGAATCTGTCCCATTGCTGTTCAGAAAGTCTTTAATGTATGTTTACATCTTTTTTATATGACGCTGAAATACACTTTTGGGGCAGGTCTCAGAGTTGCATCATTCACAATATACTTCCAACACACTTTTAATTTCTGAACTAAAAGTTTCAATAAAAGTATTACATTATATAAGAAAAAAGGCTTTTGAGTCACACACTTGCTTATTTTTATGACATTAGTAATGACACTCTGTCCTAAATTCTTCTCTATTTAAAACAAACACTTTACTACAAAGCCTTTTGTACATCACTCACATTATATATGTAATCAATGTAACTTTGGAGCGATGACTTGTACCATGTCAAAAAATCTGTCAGAGCTGAAAATTCTAACCCTAAGCGATTCACTGCAAGGTAAAGACACTTTGTATATAACAGACGACTAGTCATGTACAATGGTATATTTAGAAGCAAAAAAGTACAGTTGCGCACCTACCATAAATGTAGATGTTAGAGTGTATTCACTGTTGCAGTCATTACACTTGGGTTATCCTGCTGGCAGGCTACCCGCAGTTGGCCTGAATTCCAAAGTCCTGGTCCGGCGTCGGTTGCTGTCGCCTCTTCCCTGACGTCAGTGCGCCAGGGGTATAAAAGATGCAGCAGACGCCATTTTCTTCAGTTTTTCTTGTCCCAGATGTCAGGTGCCCCCAAAAGGGTAGGCTAAAATACATTGCTTATAAGAGCATGCACTAAAATAAACAATACCTTCATCTACAAGCAAATGCACCACATAGGTTGTATAGGATAGAGAAGTACAGATAAGTCCCAGCAAAGAAAGGGGGATGGTGGGAGGGTAACCCAGACTGCAACAGTGAATACGCTCGAACATCTACATTTATGGTAGGTACACAACTGTACTATGTTCTTGTTTCACTGCTGCAGTCATTACACTTGGGTCGAATCCCAAAGCTGACGTTGGGCGGCTCGGTCTAAATAGAATTAGGAGTGGCTATAAGGCCCTGCAAAACTGCAGTGGCAAAGCCTGCTCTGGGTTTAGAGTAAAGAGATAAGTGGTAGCGCTTAGTAAAAGTGTGCACTTAAGTCCAAGTTGCAGACTCCAAAATATCCTTGGTTGGTACTCCTCTGAGGAAGGCTGCTGAGGTGGCTGCTGCCCTGGTAGAATGTGGACTAATGCCCTTAGGCACTGATTTGCCATGTTGTGAATAGCAGAAACGAATGCAATGTCCTCTCCATTTTGAAATAGTCTGCTTTGAGATAGCCTTTCCTTGTGATCCTGCAACATATGCCACTAAAAGTTTCTCGGTCTTTCTGAAAGCTTTAGTTTTATCCAAGTAGAAGCATAGCTGTCTGTGTATGTCCAAAGAATGCAGAAGTCTCTCCCCTTTATTCTGTGGGTTTGGATAAAAAGTAGGCAAATGAATGGTTTGGTTAAGAGCCACACTGGACACTACCTTAGGCATAAATGTTGGGTTTGTCCTTAGAGAAACCCTGTCCGGATGGAAGATAATAAAAGGTTCCACAGCCATTAATGCCTGTAACTCTGAGACTCTTCTTGCTGAAGTTATTGCTAGGAGCAGAGCTGTTTTTCCATGACAAGAATTTTAACTCAGCTGTATTGGCTGGCTCAAAAGGAGGCAGTGTGAATTTTTCCAAGACAAAATTGAGGTCCCATGCTGGTATTGGTGCTCTGCTTGGAGGTCTTTTGTTTTTACCCCCCCCCCCCCCAAATAGGTGGGTCTGTATTGTAATGAGCTGAAATGGCAGAGGCATGGATCTTAATTGATGAGAAGGATAGGCTTTTGTCCAGCATCTCAGTTAGATATTGTAACATCTGAGGAATATTTGGAACAAGCGTGTCAAATCCTTGTGCCTGGTTCCAAGCACAGAATCTCTTCCATTTTTCTGCATAAGATTTTCTGGTGCTGGGCCTCCTGGCCTCCAAAATAACATCAATAAACGCTTTAGAGAGAGGTGTATTCTGAATGGTCACACTATCCACCATGCAGCTAGATTTAGAGTTCTGAGTTGGCTGTGCAGGATCTGATTGTTTTGTTGGGTCAGTAAATGAGGAATTTGAGGCAATGTCCAGGCTGGGCCTTGGGACAAGCTCCTTAGGATTGGGTATTAGTGTTGGCGTGGCCAATTTAGGGCAATCAGTATCATTTGTGGCTTCTCTTGTCTGACCTTTAGGAGTACCTTGGGGAGAGGAGGTAGTGGAGGAAAGGCATATACTGTAAGGTTGTTCCAGCTGAATGGCAAAGCATCCACTTTCCATGCTTGTTTGTGAGAAGCTCTTGTGCAGAATTCTCTGAAGCTGGCAGTTGTGAGGGGAGGCAAAAAGATCCATGTCTGGGCATCCCCATTTCCTTATTATCATGCTGAAGATTCGTGAGGATCCATGAGGTTTCTGCTTAGTTCATCTGCCAGAGCATTTTTTCCTGGCAGGAATTGTGCTTGCAGATGTACTTGGTAGGTCAATGCTGTGTTCCATAAAATCATGGCTTGTCTGCAGAGAGGGTAGGAATGTGTGCCCCCCCCCCTGCTTGTTTATGTACCACATGACTGTGGTGTTGTCCGTTTTTATCAGCAGCTGTCCTGCATGAAGTAGTTCCTTGAAGGCTGTCAGGGCATTTTGTACAGCTAGCATCTATTTTTGATTGATGTGTAGATGCCTTTGGCTTGGGGGCCATGTGCCCTGAATACATTTTCCTGCCATGTGGGCACCCCAGGCATACTCTGATGCATCTGTTGTTAGTGTTTGCCTAGCTGTGGGTAAAGTGAATGGCTGTCCCTTGTTGTGGTGACAGGCCTGTGCCCACCATCGAAACTCCTCTTGCAGGCAGGGAATGAGTGAAATTAATGTTTCCAGGCTGTGGCAATGTTGAGTTCAAACACTTTTTAGATACCATTGTAGTTTCCTCATATGCAGTCTTGCATATGGAATTAGCAGAATGCAGGAGGCCATGTAGCCCAGAGCCTGCAGAATTTTTCTTGCAGATAACTGGGTCTTTGTTGCCATGCTTTCGAAGTAAGAAGTCAGTTGCCTTTGTTTGTCTGGCGTGAGATAAGCCATCTGGGCAGCTGTATTTAAGCTTGCACACAGGAATATTACCTCTTGAGAGGGTACTAGTTTTGATTTATTTTCGTTTACTGTGTACCCTAGGCAAACTAGTAATCTTTTTACAAACGCCAGGTGCTTTAGTAGAATGTCTTTGGTCTTTGCTTGAATAAGGCAGTCGTCCAAGTAGGGATATATTTGAATTCCTCTTTGTCTGCAAAATGCAATCACTGGTGCCAGGCATTTTGTGAAGACCCTGGGCGCAGTAGATAAGCCAAACGGCAGTCCAGAGAATTGGTAATGCATTGAGCCAATGCATTGAGCCAGCTATGAATATGAGGCATCTTCTGCAAGATTGTCTGATTGGGACATGCAGGTATGCCTCTGAGGTCCAAAGTTACAAGCCAAGCCTTCTTGCCCAGCATGGGCAGAAGCTGCTGCAGAGTCAACATTTTGAATTTCGGAACGTCCAGAAAAGTATTTAGAATAGACAGGTCTAGAATTGGTCTCCATGCTTTGTCCTTTCTTGGTACTAAGAAAAGTCTCGAGTAAAATCCTTGTCCCTGCTCTTGCTGTGGCAC
The DNA here is from genome assembly GCF_019279795.1 of Protopterus annectens. Classification (NCBI taxonomy): domain Eukaryota; kingdom Metazoa; phylum Chordata; order Ceratodontiformes; family Protopteridae; genus Protopterus; species Protopterus annectens. The sequence continues at coordinate 623,509,332 of NC_056734.1, forward strand.
TGGCTGAATAGCCCTCATGTCCATGAGAGATGTAACTTGGTTTTGTGCCTCTGCCCATTGATTGTGTGGCAGGTCTGGCATACATTTTGCCTTTGGAAGGGTGTGAAAGTGGAACCTGTAGCCCTGAGAGACTATATTTAAGACCCATTTGTCCTGGGTGATGATGTGCCAATTTTGTGAAAAAAGTGCTAGCTTTCCCCCTAAGGGTGCTGCCAAAATATAAATGCTTGGCATTGGCAGAGGGAAGTCATTGGGACTGTTTCCTATATGGCTGTGATTTGTCTTCTCCGCTTTTGGAGGTAGAAGCACCCTATTGTTTGGGCCTGTATGAGCCCTGGGGCTGTTGTCTGCCTCTAGGGAGTCTGTATCTGCCTCTTTGTGGCCTGTCTGACACGGGAAAGGACCAATTCTTAGAAGGCCAGTTCCTGCTAAATCTGGGTGGCTGTACCTGTAAGAAATCCTTCACTGTCTGCATAGATTTAGCTTTATCCTCCATTTTCTTCAACACCTCTTCTGCCTTAACACCAAAGTATCATGCTGTAATGGAGCATCCAATAATTTTGCTTTAACATGATCAGGCAGAGTCTATTCCTTTAACCAAGCATGCCTTCTAATGACAGAACCTGTTACAGATGCCCTGCAAGAGGCCTCCAGTGATTCATAACCACATTGCAAAGTATGTTTTCCCACTTGTTCAGCTGCATGCAATAAATCCTGCAATTCCTTGTTCTCAGAACATTCAGAATTTGTCAACATTTTCTGTTTTAACAGAGACATTAAGTATTGCTGATATTTAAGCATATGAAACTAACAATTTAAAGCCCTTACAGCCAAGGTAGCAGAAGTGTAAACTCCCCCCCCCATCTGTCCAGTGCTCTAGAATCTCTATCTGAGGGGGCAGGGTTTTTTGCAGTAGCAGCCTTGACCCCTTTGGGACCCTGAGAAATAGTTTCTGGGTCAGCAGCAGGGTTGTTATAGAGAAATTTATGAGAATCTGGAACCCTGTAGTATATGTCTGGCTTAACAGGTGCAGGAGGTAAAGAGTCGGGAGACAGGCCGGACTCTGAAAATACATCATCTACAATGTCTAGAACAGGTGGAATAATGGTATCACTATTGTGGTACAAAACTTTAAAGCAGTGTTAGTAGCACAACAGGTAGCATACTTGCATTTTAATGCAAAAGGCTGTGGGGTTCTACTCCCACAGCATACTGATGGACTGCTGATACTGTGTTGCATTTTTAGGGGGTGGGGTACTGAAGTCCTAAATACATCCTCCTTTGGATGAGAAGCCTAGTAACTATGAACCGGTTTTCTGTTTGCCATCCATGCAATATTACCAGCTTACCATTTTTTTAATGTAGCATAAGTAGACCATTTATTTTTCAAGGGCACCAGGCACTGAATTTGTAGATGAAACACTGGAATAAAGTTGTTTGTTAGCAGCAACATTTTCATTAGTTACAGATCTCTAAGGTGGAATTATTCAGATGACTTGCTTCTGCAAAGATCATGCATACTGACTGATATTGGCAGATTGTAATGACAGAAGTTTGAGTGGCCTTTTATGGTTGAAATGTTCTGAATTGGGCAGTTTTGTCATTATTGGTTCATATGTTTTCTTTCATTGCTTCCTGGAAACATTTGCAAAACTATACATTTAAAACGTGCACTACCAAGTGACCAAGTGGTGCTGTATTACACAAGGGATATAATTTAATTATTGTGTATTAAAATTTAATTATACAATCAGGAATGTGAATCAAAGAAGTTTTGCATGGTTCTAAAAATGTTCGCAAGGGACCTATGCTTTGAATACAGCCCAAAGGTAAACTTAATCCGCCAGTGGCCAGATGCATTTTCTTTGAATGTGGGTTTCAATGCTATTTCAGTGAATGCGAGTTTCAAAGGAGAGAAGTTTTAATGCTAAGTCTGTTTTCATTATGAGACTGTATTGCTTGGTTTAGCTTCAGCAAACATCTGTTTAACTTTAGCAAATGTCTATCAGGGTTTGTACTACAACCGTTGAAATACAAGTTTTAAATTAAATCCAAGCATCTGTAATCATTGCAGAAGTAAATCAGAGAACAGTATGCACACTGGGAATTTTGAACAGTGTTTATGGCAACTGGGGAAAAATAGCCAAGTAATGGGATTAAAAAGGCTGCATGACCGGGGGGGGGGTTGTTGATCCAAATGTAATATATGTGTACTGCCACCTACAGGGATCCGCCAAAATATTTCCTTTATAAAAGGGGTCAATTCAGTTTGCAATGTTTCGTAACCACTGGCCTAGTATATACTTATGAACCTATCAAGGTAAAGCAAGTGATGGAAAAAAGTTATGTACTCACCAAAACGTTTCACCTGTGTCGTACATTTTCATTCTTCCTCAGCTCATGGGTTCAGATCTGATCCTCGGATCAGACTCGGACATTTTTACCAGCTCGTGATTCCCTGAAAGCTGACAAGCTCCTCATTTTCCCAAAATGCCCAAGTGCCTAATATACCTCAGATCTTGTTTGCTGTCTCAATCTACAGAGTATTAACAGTGAGTAAATTATTAAGATAAAGTTAATTTAGCATCCTCGATCCTGCCAAAAAAACTTTAAGGAGGGGGTTGGTGGGGGGGGGGGGTACCTGAATAATGAAAATGGACAACACAGATGGAATGTTAAGGTGAGTATATAACTTCTTTATCTGATTTTGTCAATTTCCATTCCTTCCTCAACTTTTGGGATGGAGTCCCCAACTACATGTGTGGAAGGTGGTCCACACAGCCTACCTGGACCTCGCAAAAGCCTTTGATAAAATACCCCACTCGGGCATTATATATAAGCTCACCAGCTTAAATATAAACCCCTATGTCACTAGATGGGTTACAAACTGGCTCAAGGACAGGACCCACATGGTTAGAATTGCTGGAGCCATGTCAGACTCCAAACCAGTTACAAGTGGCATCCCACAAGGCTCAGTCCTGGGACCTCTCTTGTTCGGTATATATTTCTCAGAGGTACAGGCCAACACGGAAGGACTGTGGCTGACCAAGTTCGCAGATGACTGCAAACTGGGCGCCATAATCGACTCTCCAGCCAACACAAGCATCCTCCAAAAGGGCCTCATAGAAACAGACAACTGGTGCCAGAGCCATGGCCTCAAGCTAAACACCAAAAATTGTATAGTCATCCCCTTTGGCAAAAACAAAGTCCTCACAAATTACCACATAGGTGGTAATCCATTAAGTACAGAAGAAGTAATTAGGGACCTGGGGACCCAAGTTGATAGCAATCTCTCATTTGACAACCACGTGGTCAAAGTGGTTAGAAAAACATTTTATATAGCCCACCTAATCATGAAGGGATTCACATCTAGATCAGGGGAGGTCATCGTGCCTCTTTACTCATCCCTCATCAGGCCCATAATTGAGTACAATGCCCCTTTTGGGATGTACCTTACCAGACACCTGCAGCAGCTGGAAAGACCCCAAAAGTACCTCACCAAGAGGATCAAAGGGCTCAAATAGATGCCATATGCTGCCCGGTTAAAGAAACTCCAGCTCTACTCAGTGGCATACCGCCTGCTCAGAGGCGATCTGTGCCTGACGTATAAAGCCATGTCCAACCTGGAATTAATGGACATGCTGCACCTCAGAAAATCCAAATCCCATCGAGCTACGAGCTCGAGAGACTTGAACCTCAGCACTGAATAAATAGGACATGCTGGAGGGACAGATTCATAACCCAGAGGCTCCCTTCACTCTGGAAAAAAATCCCAGTCCAGGTTAGGCAGAGTCCCTCATTGACTCTCTTCAAGAGGAATCTTGATGAGTGGATGGGAGCTCGTAGGTTTACCCCGGGTATCACTTCTGTGTCACTGTTAGACAGAGGCACAGTATACAACCCTAAAAAAGGGCATAGCAAAATTAATTTAAAATGGGTGGCGAAAGCCAAACACACTCTGGCTAGGCTTATAAATGCCCCAGGGCAGATAGCCTAGTATGAACCTATGAACCTAAACCATGGAAGGACTCTAAGGAAGGATACTCCTGAACACCACCCAAATGCTGCTCTGCCCCCAGACACTAGATCCAGTTTGCAATGAGCAATAAAGGTATGATGGTTATCCCAAGTTGCTGCTGCACAAATATCATCTACAGAAGATCTACACAAAAAAAGCTGCAGTAGTATCCACTGACTAATCTTGTGGAATGTGTTTTTGGTGGTTTGGGTAAGGACATGCCCAATTTATCATAAACAAAGGTAAAACAATCAGTCAACCATTTAACCAATGTAACTTTAGAGACAAATTTGCCCAGTTTTGAATCTGAAAAGGATACCAACAGTTCTGTTTTTCTAAATTATTTCATTCAATGCAAGTAAAAACCTAATTGTCTGTGAACATCCAATAGGTGTAACATGTACTCTCCTTTGTTTGAAAATTTTGGAAAGAAGACTGGCAGATTGATATTTGATTCTGACACCACCTTAGGAAGGAAGTAAGGATTAGTTCTCAAGGACACTGTTAGCTTTATGAAAAAATAAATATAGAGGTTTAGAAGACAAGGCCTGTAATTCTGAAACTCTCCTGGCAGATGTAACTACTACTAAAAAGGCAGGATCGCAGGTCAGAAGGTTTAGCTCTGTTTTGGCTGAAGGCTCAAATGGGGACAGTGTTAAAAGTTTGCAAAACTGCATTTCAATTTCAAGGGGGAGTAGGATCTTTAACTGGAGGTCTAAGGAGAAACGTTCCTCTTATAAAAGCTTTATACAGTTTGTAGGATGCAAGAGATGAATTACTTATCCATATCTGAAAACTTGTGATGGCAGCTAACTGTACTTTAACAGTAGAAGAGTTCGCTCCTTCACTGAAAATTGAGGCTAAGAATTCCAGAACCTTAGCTATAGGAGCAGAAAAAGGATTTATGTGGGTCTGTTGTGACCAAATTACGAATCTTTTCCATTTACTTTTGTAAAGTTTCCTAGTGGAAAGTTTGTGGGATGATAAAAGAATGCAACAGACCAGGGAGGAGAGCCTGGACTGTCTAACAATCAGCGGAACTGGGGAAACCATTCAGTTAATTTTAGGCCTTGAATGTTTGGGTGAATCAAGCTCGCCGTGTGAGACAGAAGGTCTGAAGTTGGATCCAGAGGCCAAGGAGGACAGATGGATAAGATGAGGCCAGAGGAAGGGAAACCATACTTGTCGAGGCAAATAATGAGCAATAAGGATTACTGTGGTCTTCAACTGAGATGCTGTCTGAAGAAATATGGGGATCAAGGATAACAGAGGATAAGCAGATAGGCGTAAAGGAGACCGGGGGGGGGGGGATCATGAAGTACATCTCTCTGTGACTCTCTGCTGGGGGGATGATGGCAAAGACGCTGCTGCACTTGTTGTTGAGAGGGGATGTGAAAAGGTCACAGCACAGTTGACCCCATCAATGGAATATTTTCTCTGTCATGTTTGTGTTGAGAGACCACTTGTGAGGCATCAGAATAGACCTGCTTAACTTGTCTGCAATCATGTTGGACTTCCACGGAATGTGCGCTGCTATAAGAAATCAACTGGATGAGATCATCCACTACCCCACACTCTCAAGGCTTCTGGACACAGGGATAAGATTCGGTTCCCCCTTGTTTGTTGATGTACCAGACTAATGACATACTGTCTTGCCTGAGCTGCAGTAGTCCTGATGGGGAGTATGTCTTGGAAGGCTTGCAACACTAGGAGACAGCTGTCATTTTCAAGACACATACATGTTGGCCTCTTCATGCCTTGGACCGTCCTTCCCAGGAAGTGCCCGCCACCCAATCTGGGAGGCGTCCATGGTCACTATGGCCTTGCGTTGGAACAGAACAAAGGGGTGTCTTTCTTGCACTTGACAGGATTGTATTCACTACAGAAGACAGTTTTTGCAAGCATGAGTTATTTTTGCAAGCCTGAGTTATTTTTATCTGACTGGACAGGGAATGGTAAAGAATGGACCACTGAGTTGTAAATGTCCACTGGAGTATTCTCATATGGCACCTTGACAATGGTACTAAGATGAGTGCCACTGACATGGACCCCAAAGCTTGAAGAATTAGCAGAGTTGAGAGAAGAGAGTTTTGGATGATCTTTCTGACCTGGAACTGAATAGTCTGAACTCTTGACAAAGGGAGAGATGCTGTTTGTGTGACTGTGTTGAACGAAGCAACCAAACCCCAAGCTGGGAGCAGCTGATGTCTGGTCAGAGCGGTGATGAGCCAGTTGTCTGGGTGTGGAAACACCCAGAAACTCTGCAGTCTCAAATGAGCTGCCACTACTGCCACACACTTGGTAAAACACCCTGTGGGCTGTGGTGAGACCAAAGGGCAGAGCTCTGAACTAGTAACAATGGGCACCCAGCCAAAAGCATAAATATGCTCTGGGTCAACTGTTCATTTTTAGGATAGTACACATCCTGAAGATTTATCAAGCATATCCAATCATCCTTATGCAGAAAAGGCAGAATGGACTAAACAGTGACCATCCGAAACTTTGTATATTGAACCGACTGATTCAGGCTGGCTGAGATCCAAAACTGGTCTCCAGTCCCTAACCTCAGGACTCTTTCTTGTCTGGGGAACCTCTTGGATGATTCTTTTTTCTACCAGCTTGTTAATTTCTAGTGCTGCTGTTTTCCTCTGACTGGGTGGAACACTGGGAATTTTCTTTGAGAACAACGGAGGTGGATGGGAAAATGGTATGACAATCTCTGGATATTATCCTCTGCACCCATGAATCTTTTGTAATTTCTAGCCAGGCTCTCTGGTGCAGGGATTAGTGACCCCCCGACTGCCTCGAGTGAAAGACAGTTAAGACTCCCTTTTAGAAGTGCTGATAGGATCTGTCAAAAAAAGAATCTCTATATCCTTGATTTTGCGGACCCTGTCTGCCACAAGGGTGACGTCTTCCATTAGAGTTCCTTCCATTGCCCCTGGGGGAACTTTCTCCATGTTGACCTTGGAAGTAACCCTGGGATTTCTTGAATCACATTTTTTGATCGCCTCTTTGAATCCTAGAAAAGGCCCGTTGAGGGGTTGAAAAACGTACACCGACAGCAGACCAGGGTTTTACCTTCCTGCTCACACCTACAGTGTGTATCCTTCAGTTTGGGGCCAAATAAGGAAGATCTGTCAAAGGGAGCACTGACGAAGGACACTTTGAAGGGTTCTGTGAAGTCACACAAGCATATCCAGGCATACTGTCTAATGGAAATGCCTGAATCCACTGCCTGTGAGGTACCTTCTGCATGTGAGAGATGAGCGTTACAGACGAATTGGAAATGGATTGCAGGCTAGCCAACTGTGAGGCAACAGTACTCTCTTCCTTGGAGGACATGGTCTCAAGAGAGGGATTTGGAGAGTTTTTTTTTTTTTTTAATCAAATCCCTCTGAAGTCTTGTAAAGTGTGCCAGATAGTTCAGCGACCGAAGGGCAAAGGTTCAATAGTGTCAGGTTCCTTCCATGCCCAACAAGAGACCAATCAATGAGCTCATCAGCTGGCAGAGTCACCCAGGAGTTAGATGGGCCAGCACCAAAAGCCTCAAGGAATACAGACTCCTCTTGAGAATGGCTGTTGGGAGACCTACCACCCTTTGCTTTAGGAGCTCCAGAATGTCTCTAAATGAGACATCTTCAGGCAGTATTCCTGGGGACCCTTCTCCCTCACTGAAGTCAGTATATTCTGAGGGGACTCTTGAGGAGAGTCCAAGTGCCTCCTTTTGGACTTTTTCTTCCTGGGAACCCTTTCAGTGGGGTATTCGACAGGTGTCATAAGAAATCATTATATCCTTACCCTATTGGGTAATCCTGGAGTCTAACTAGGGCTGGCTGCCCTTGTGGCAAGAATGGGTGAGGCACAAGACACAGAGACAAATGGGCTAGGGAGGTCGGAGCCGAAGAAGGTGAAGAAGTTTGAGCTGTAGCGATAGAGAATGCTGTCTCCACTACCTCAACTGCAGGGCGCATCAGAGAGAAAGAAATCAACAGCTCCAAAAGAACATGCTTATTGGTCAAAGGCTCCTTCCTCTACAAAGGCAGAGCACTCAAGGAGGGAGTCAGAACCGAGATATCTAATGCCAAGGCTCCGAGGGGCAGAGACAGCTCTGGAGTTGACTCCAACCTCTCAGATCTAGCACTGATGCTATGGCTCTAAGAGTCATCCAGCTCCAATGCACACGGAGCCAGTACACCCATAGAAGCTTCATGAGTTGAAGATACCAGTATCTTCAGATCCAATGAGAACCACTCCAGAATCTTTGGATCAGACAACATCAAAACCATAGGTCAGATCGGGGAAGGAACAAGCAAGTGGGGGTTGTACTAACAAGCACCTCTGGTCCTGATGTGGTCAGAGCCAAGAGAACCCTCATTTGCATCTGCATCGAGAGAAACTTCATCATTCTGTCGGTGTCTGCTTCAGTCAAGCTTTTGGAAGAATGTGTCAAGGACTCTATGGAGAAAGGTCTAGAGTGGTGGTATTTAAGAGAGTGATCTCAAAAAGGAGAAGGCAACTTGGATCCAATCGGATCCGGAGCCATGAGTGGCGATCAGACCTGAGGAGACGTCTTTTCTGATCTTTGGATCCCAGGAGCTAGGATCTGGAGTTTTAGCCATTTTCTTCAGAGGTTCTGAACCCAGATCCGAGCAAGTGGATGGCACCAGGGAATGCTTCTTAAGAGTCTTTTTTTCTCTGAATTGTTGGGGGTTTGAGCCCCTTGAAGATGCGGTAGAAGCAGAATACTTGGAAGGCAGAAAGCCTCTGCGTATCAGTTTATTTTGCTTGTCAATAAGGACCTTTTTGCTTGTCAATAAGGACCTTAAGGTTACAAATATCACAACTGCCAAAGAGATGTGAAGGGCCTAAACAATAAATGCATTTAACATGCGCATCAGATAAAAGAATTTTGTGGCTGCAGGCCATAAACGTCTTGAACCCGAGGGTTTCTCCACCATACTCACAGCTGAAGATAGTAAAATTAAACAAAGCAACAATTTTTTTGAGGGGGTAAAGGATGAACGTTTTAGGAGGAAATTACCAATTACTATTAACAGTATATAAATACGTACTAAAAAGAAGCAGTGACCACGTCTGTACTCTGAGGTGGAAAATGAGATATGAGCTATGTTAAGCACTAGGGCATTATAGGAAAGAGAGGAGCTTGAGAACTTTCAGTGCATCACGAGCTGGATCAGATGATCTGATCCAAACCCAAGAGTTGAGGAAAGAATGAAAATTGACATCAAATATGCTGTTTTTGATATGTGAAGTAGTGGACAGTACTGACAGAGGGGAAAGTGAAGGCAAACTGATGGCATGCGATGTTGAGAAAGCTTTTGATTCTGTGAGACATGAAGGGATGTGGGGAGTCCTGAAAAGTTATAATGCAAGTCAGAGGGTAGTTTCTAATAAAAACTGTACGATGTTACTTGGAATATAATAATAATGAATGGGTGGGTCAAAGTGCAGTAAGTGAAACTGGGTTGCGCACTGACTAGGATATTACTTCGGTTCCTGATGAATGCAATTGTGGGGGAATGATCTAAGAAGCTGAGTTGAGCTAGATGGAAGATGTTTAGCAATTTGAAATTGCCCTTGTTTTTGCCATATGACGAAAATTTAGTGGTTGACTAAAAAAATAGGTGTGTATGAAAAGTGGCTGGGGAGCTAGAAAGAAAAATTAATGGAAGTAGGTTTGAAATTAAATAAACAAAGGGCCAAAGGCTTTGGAGATATTATTCAGATAGAGGGTGTATATTTTATTACAAAAATATTTTCAGTGTAAGATCTGGAAAACAAAATACAGTAAACAATGGAATAATTTGGTAGAAGATATAACAAAGGATTTTTACATAGAAGGAATTTAAAATATATTTAAATAAAGTTTTACTTCACTCACTTGGTGTTATTATGGTAGCTAGAATGTTTGGGTGTGATTTCTCCATTTCCATAAGACAGACATTCATATACAATTGAGGTTCCAGTTTGAACCCAGTAAAAAAAGAGGAATTCTGTACTGTAAGAGGTTGGAGAATTAGGCTTAATTAACAGCATGGTGGATTTAGCTTCACTGAACTTATACTGGGTGTTAGAGAAAGTAGGTAAAAACAGATCTAGTTGTAGTAGTACTATGGACAAAAAAAAAATATGGGCAAGAATAAAAAAAAAAAAAAGCAAGGAACGGACAAAGTAAATACAGATATGGAACAATATACAAGTACATTTTGAATGTGGAAATTAGGTAATGGTAAGATTAAAATGACAAAGAATGGTACGAGTAAATAATGGAAAAATTATTGGAATAGTTGCTGTATGGTACTAGTTAAATCACTGTTTCAGGGAAAGAAGATAGTGTTCAGAGAATGAACACGTACAGGGGACTAGAAGTTAGTAAAAATTTAATTTATGCACTAAGCATAACGTTAGATCCAGGATGTCTCATTTTCATGCACTTCAAACATATGGGTTGTTGAATCTCATCCAGGCGCTGATCTTCAGCTCATCTCTTTCAGAGCTCTGACTACTTACCTACCCATAATTCCCTAGGCTACACTTCAGATACTCAGATCAAGTTTGCCTCAATAACAATGCAAAATTTATAATATACACGTGTGGGTGAGTGTGTCTGTATATCTATTTTTGTCAGCTCAAATGTGTGGAACAGAATCCCAAGATGTGATACTAAGCATTCTGGAGATCTACAGAACACATCTAATCATCCTGCCTCAGCAGAGGAAAAACATAATGAACTGTCACCATCTGGAATTTTGTCTGTTTTATGAATTGGCTTAAGTGACTTAGAATCTGGAGTCCATTTCAGATTCTTTTTTTAGTGCCAAAGATGACTGGAGACCTCAGACCCATTTTAGATCTAACTGGTCATGGGGGACTGGTTGGATTTTTTTTTTTTCTAGTAACTTTGAAATGTCAATGGCTGCTATGTCCTGCTGAATGGATGAACCATCAGGGACTTTCTTCTTCCTCAAAGGTTGGAGGAAAAAGGGAAATGAATAGCCCCTGGATATTATTCTTAGCACCCATGAATCTCATGTTATCTTTTTGCCAGGCTTGAGGGTGTAAGGAGAAAAGTACAGTTTTGTATCTACCATAAATGTAGATGTTTGAGTGTTCACACTGCTGCAGTCATTACACTTGGTTATCCTGCCGTCATGCGGTCCCACAGTCAGCCAGAGTTCCACAGTCTTGGTCCGGCGTCGGTTGCTGTCGCTTCTGCCCTGACGTCAGTGCGCCAGGGATATACAAGATGCATCCGACGCCATTTTCTTCAGTTTTTCTTGCCATGCAGTGCCCAAAGCAGAAGCAGTTCGCAAGTGCCAGTCGGCCAACTCCTGAGATTTCCGAAGTAGAATTTCAGATCAGAAGTCTTCAATAAAGCTAAGTACACCCCATTGGGGAAACTTTTTTCTTGCCTCAGACCGATGTCAGAAAAAGTTAATAATTGTACTTCTTGTGGGAAGCAAATACCTCATAAGGACTTCCACTCTTACTGTATTCCATGCCTAGGCCCTGATCACAACGTCACTAGTTGTCAGTTTTGTGCTAGATTTAACAAACGCACTATAAAAAGATGTTTTGATTTTGCTTTGCACTACTTTGGCCGAAGGTTCAATTATACTATGCCGTCGGAACAACCGACGACCGCAATACAGAAAAAACGTAAGGACAAGGATAAAGACAGGCATCCGAGGTCCAAAACTGACGACGAAACCTCTCCTAGGCCAGTCGCCGGTTCTCAGTGAGGCGCTGTCGCAGCCCCTGACACCCGCTACCTCAGAGCCACAGGCCGCCTCCGACTCCCACGTGGAGACAACTAGGCCTCTGGAAACTCAAGGTATTGGGCCTATGGAAACTAATCCCTCAGATGGGTCCGGAGCCGCTGAACAGGCATCGGCTTCTGAGGGTGTTTTCAGACCTTCACAACTTACCATTAAAACAACAGCCAAGACAAAAGTACCATTAAAGACAAAGAAACAAGTACAGCATTCTCCTGGACAGTCCTCCATGCCTAAGAAACAGATGCACAAAATGGCTGAAGATCTCATTACTCTAATCAGGGGTCCACATCCCCCTCCTGAGAAAAGGACTAGGCAGGATACAGACTATGATTTCTCTGATCAGGTTTCCATTTCCTCTGATTCCTCTTCAGACCAGGGATGCTCTCTACCTCCTTATGAGGACTCTGATGCTGAAGAATCTATCCCTTCAGCCTCTCCTCCTGAGGATTATTCCTTTGGGGAAACTTTACATACCATGAGGGAGCATTTCCATTGGGAAAGTCAGGGTTACTCAGAATCCAAGAAAAGGCTCAGGGATTTCCTTTTATTGCCTCAGCACAGGCCCCTGGCTATTCCGCCTGTGCTAGACATTGTGGATGATGTGTTCTCTGAATCCAGCTTATCTCCTGATTCTTTGCCAGCCAAGCCAGATATTAGAGTCCCTGACTCTCACAAGTTTCTTTATAAAAAAAACCTTCTGCTGATCCAGAAACTATCTCCTAGGGTCCAAAAGGGGTTAAGGCTTCCATTGCAAAAAATCTAGTTCCCTCTGACAGAGGTTCCAGAGCTTTGGATAGATGGGGGAAGAAAGTATACACTTCTGCAACTTTAGCAGTAAGAGCTTTAAATTGCCAGTTTCACATGCTTAAGTACCAACAATATTTAATGGCTCAGTTAAAACAGAAAATGCTTGCAAGCTCAGAAGCTCCTGATTGTAAAGAAATGCAGGATTTATTGCATGCAGTTGAACAGGTGAGAAAACATACTCTGCAATGTGGTTTTGATTCCTTAGAGGCCTCTTGTAGAGCCGCAGTTACAGGTTCTGTGATTCGAAGACATGCTTGGTTAAAAGAACAGAGTTTACCTGATCATGTTGAGGCAAAATTATTGGATGCTCCTTTACAGCATGATACCTTGTTTGGTGTTAAGCAGAAGATGTGTTAAAGAAAATGGAGGATAAAGCTAAATCTATGCAAACAGTCAAGGATTTCTTACAGGTACAGCCAGCTCGATTTAGCAGTAACTGGCCAACAAAGAATTGGTCCTTTCCAGTGTCAGACAGGCCACAGAGAGGCAGATACAGATGCCCGAGAGACAGATCTCAACCCCAAGGCTCAAACAGACAGTGGGGCACCTCAACCCCAAAAGGAGGTGAGGACAAGTCTCAACCTTACAGGAAACAGTCACAATGACTTTACCCTTCATAAGCCAAGCACTTCTTTTGGAAGCCCCCTTAGGGGGGAAAACTAGCACTTTTTTCTCAAAACTGGCAAACAATCACCCAAGACAAATGGGTTCTGAATATTGTGTCTCAAGGTTACAGGTTCCACTTTCATACTTTACCAAGGCTAAAAGGAATGCCAAACCTGCCACAAAATCAATGGGCAGAGGCACAAAAACAAATTTCAGCCCTCATGGACATGAGAGCTATTCAAAAAGTACCACAACAGGAACAAGGACAAGGATTTTACTCAAGACTCTTCCTGGTCCCCAGAAAGGACAAGGCCTGGAGGCCCATACTAGACCTTTCAATTCTAAATACTTACCTGGATATTCCGAAATTCAAAATGTTGACACTACAGCAGCTTCTACCCATGCTAGGCAAGAAGGCTTGGCTTGTTATTCTGGACCTCAAAGAAGCATGTCCCTATCAGACAAAATTGCATAAGATGCCTCAGATTCAAAGGTGGTACAATGCACTACCAATTCTCTGCACTGCCCTTTGGCTTATCTACTGCGCCCAGGGTCTTCAAAAAGTGCCAGGTACCAGTAATTGCATTTTGCAGACAAAAAGGAATTCAAATATATCCATACCTGGACTGCCTCATTCAAGCAGAGACAAAGGACATTCTTCTACAGCATCTGGCGTATGTAAAAAGGTTGCTAATTTCTCTAGGGTACACAGTAAACGAAAAGAAGTCAAAACTAGTGCCCTCACAACAGATTATATTCCTGGGTGCCAGCTTAAATACAACGGCCCAGATGGCTTACCTCATGCCAGACAAACAAGTTCAACTAACCTCAATATTTTCAATTACTGGCAAAAAAGTCCCATCTCCCTGCAAGAAAAATTCTGCAGGCCCTGGGATTCATGGCATCCTGCATATTACTAATACCATATGCCAGACTGCATATGAGGAAATTACAATGGTACCTAAACAGTGTTTGGACTCAACACTCTCACAGTTTAGAAGCAGTAATACTAATGATTCCCTGCCTACAACAGGAGTTTCGATGGTGGGCACAGGCATGTCACCTAAACAAAGGTCAGCCTTTTACCCTACCTACAGCCAGGCAGACTAACAACAGATGCTTCGGATTACGCACGCCTGGGGAGCACACATGGCAGGAAAATGCATTCAGGGCAAGTGGCCCACAGACCAGATGCATCTTCATATCAATCAAAAAGATATGTTGGCTGTTCAAAATGCCCTAACAGCTTTCAAGGACCTTCTGCATCCAGGACAATTATTATTAGACAGACAACACCACAGTAATGTGGTACATAAGCAAGGGGGCACTCATTCTTATCCCCTATGCAGGCAAGCCATAACCTTGTGGAACACAGCTCTAACGTATCAAGTTCATCTGCAAGCACAATTCCTGCCAGGAAAAAAAAATACTCTGGCAGATGATCTAAGCAGAAATATCATGGACCCTCACGAATGGAAATTTAATCCACAAATCTTCAGCATGGTAACGCAAAAATGGGGATGCCCAGACATAGATCTTTTTGCCTCCCCACTGAATTGCCAACTACAAAAATTCTGCACAAGGACTTATCACAAACAAGCATGGAAAGTGGATGCTCTTTTGTTCAGCTGGAAAAACCTAAAAGTTTATGCCTTCCCGTCACTGCCTCTCCTATCAAAGTTACTCCTAAAAGCCAGACAAGAAAAATCACAGATGATCTTGATTGCTCCAGACTGGCCACGCCAGCACTGGTACCCCCTATCTTAAGGAACTTAGCTCAAGGCCCACCATGGATTTTGCCTCAAATTCCACACCTTCTGACTCAACAAAACAATCAGATCCTGCATGGTCAGCTCAAAACCCTAAACCTGGCTGCATGACATATTAATTAATCAAACAGGCAACACCTCTTTCTAAAGCTGTTACAGATGTCATTTTGGAGGCCAGGAGGCCTAGCACCAGGAAAGCTTACTCAGAAAAATGGAAGAGATTCTGCGCCTGGAACCAGGCTCCAAAGCCTTGACCCTCTTGTTCCAAACATTCCTCAGATTTTACAATACTTAACTGAGATGCTGGACAGAGGCCTATCCTTCTCATCAATTAAGATTCACGCCTCTGCCATTTCAGCACATTACAACACGGATCCTCCTTTATTCTCTCATCTCTTACTAAAGCAGTACCTCACGGGGGCTAAAAACATAAGACCACCCCAGAGAGCACCAACACCAACATGGGACCTCAATTTCACCTTGGAAAAACTAACCCTGCCACCTTTTGAGCCAGCCGATCTAAAATTTTTATCATGGAAAACAGCTCTGCTCCTGGCAGTAACTTCAGCACGACGAGTCTCAGAGCTACAGGCATTAATGGCAGTGGAACCTTTTATAATTTTTCATCAGGACAGGGTTTCTTTAAGGACAAACCCTACCTTTATGCCAAAGGTGGTATCTAGTGTGGCTCTTGACCAAACCATCCATTTGCCAACTTTTTATCCAAACCCCCAGAATAAAGGGGAGAAACTTCTGCATTCTTTGGACATACACAGGCAGCTACGCTTCTACTTGGACAAAACAAAAGCTTTCAGGAGAACTGAGCAACTGTTTGTAGCATATGCTGCAGGATCAGGGCAAGGCTATCTCAAAGCAGACTATATCCAAATGGATAGGACACGGTATTCGTTAATGCTACACACAGCATGGAAAGTCAGTCCCAAATAACATTAGGCCACATTCCACCAGGGCGATAGCCACTTCAACAGCCTCTCTCAGAGGAGTACCTACCAAGTAAATTTTGGAGGCTGCAACTTGGAGTTTAGTGCACACCTTTACCACGCATTACCACCTGCCTCTTTACTCTAAATCCAGAGCAGGATTCACCATTGCAGTTCTGCAGGGCCTCATAGCCAATCCTAACCCTTTACAGACCAGCCACCCAACCTTAGCTTTGGGATTATACCCAAGTGTAATGACTGCAGCAGTGTAACAAAGAGGCCAAATTAGAGCTTTCGGGGTCCTTTTTCTGAGAGCGCCTTTCAACGTTCCTGAACTGCTGTCTGCTGCGGAGCGGATGCAGTCTGGAGGAGATGTTCATCGTGTTACATTGCTGCAGTCATTACACTTGGTTATCCTGCCGTCAGGCGGTCCCTAACTGTAACATCATGATAAGACCAGCTGACAAAGGGGGCCAGATTGTAGTGATGGACAGATCAGCTTATGACCATGCTAAGTATGATATGTTGGAAGATCAAAGTTTTTATCAGGCTATTACATCTACACAAGTGAAGAAAATGATAAAGTACAACATGATTTAAATGAACTTGTATTGAGTAATGTTATTGATGAGAATTTATATAGGTATTTTTTAATTCCAAATCCCACAATTCCTATAATACAGGGGTCACCAAAAGTACGTAAAAATATGCAAAATCCTCCCATGAGGCCAATTGTAGCTGGACGAAATTGGTGCAGACACAGGGGAATTATTTGACATCAGAATTGGTGCAACATGCGATAGTTTGCATGTAGTGTACCTTGCTGTGTGCAAAGTATGCAATAAATTCTATGTTGGTAAAACAGATAGACAGCTTAAGGATAGGGTAAGAGAACATTTGTACCACATTAGGAAAAACAGTACATTTAATGCACATGCAAAACACGCTAATCAAACAACAGAACATCATTCATTTAAATTTATAACTCTGGGGAAATGCTTAGAGAATCCAAGAGGAGGTGACATCAGAAACAGAACTGGAGGCAGAATGGATAATGAGACTGAGAGCTGACAAAGGACATGGTCTTAATGATCATATACCTCTAAGACCTATACGTAAAGACCACTACATAGATAAAAAAGGGAGATATAAAATGTGTTTTAACAACACAACATACAAGTAGTTTTACCTTTATGAGCTGAATGATTAATCATGTGACAGAATTTAATGGTATAAGAATAGTGTCATCTAGATTCTATCCATACACCTAAAGAAGCATTATTGTGAAAGCGCTTGTGTCTGTTTGTTCTTTTATTATAAGGATGGAAAATCTGAAGCCTTGCCTTTGCCTGTTTTTCATAATTAATTAATTCTTGACTGTCCCCAAAGGAGACCTCTTCAGAGCGGAAGCGAGGGGAACCCTCTTCTTCCTCTAAGGAGGTATCGTTCATGAAAGATACTGGTGATGAACAGAGTCTAAATGATTCCGCTTGCATGTCCGTTTTCTGGGAACACCTTCTAGAGGTTCAGTAGAAGGAACAGAATTGGAAAACTGACTATGCAGGTTTCTTCAGGAACCCTTGGTGCTGATTGTCCCTGTACAACCGGATGAAGAGGTGAAGACGATGACTGCAGCTGGGATTTGGATGGAACTGAACTAGTTGGAGCTACCTTGCTTTTGGAAGTTGCCAAAACCTTTTCAAAAGCTTTAAAAAAATGATGCTGCTATCGGTGCTGCCAATTCCCTCCAATCCAAAGAGGGAAAGGAAACCTCGGAGCCAACAAAACCTGGCTTTGAAGTGGATCTTGGATCCAAGCTATCTAAAGCCAAAGCCCCATGGGGAACAAACTGCTCCAAGAATCTTGGCGTCAGCTCACAAACCTAGGGCTCAGCTCTGAAGCACTAACTCAGAGTCTTACCCTGATCTGACAGAATCAGAGTGGAGAGAGATTGGGATACAGTCAGCACTGAAAATGGAAGAAATTCCTGTGCCAACAAAAGAACTATGGTTCCAACCTGTTCCTATAAACCATAAGCCAAAGGCTGGATTGGTGCAGACTCTTGAGTGTGTGTGTGTGTGGGGGGGTTTAGATAGTTAATATTCAGTACCTTCCCAGGAGATGGTGTCACGAAAACCCCACATTAAATATACATCCTCAGAAAATCCACATCATCCTGTTGATGTTGAGCTCTGAAAGACTTCTAGACCAAGAAAATGATGCTACCAACGGAGGTCGAAATACCTTTTTCTCCTAGAGGAAGGGAGACTGAAGCCTGGAACTCCGTGGTCCCAGAGAAGAGCTGGTTCTAGGAGGAGGAAATTGGGGGCAAGGAGTAGATGCTTCCGATCTTCTGGAAATCTTCAGATCGGGACCAACCGACTGATGTCAACAGTTCTGGGGATCTCTTTTTGGCAGATTTTAAAGACTACTTGCTCCTTTACTTTTCTTTCGTCTCTCTCTCTATCTTGAACTTTAGATTTACACTTTTCCTTCTCTTTTGTAGAAAACAATGAAGGGGTAGCCCCATCTATGAAGGAAGGAGCACATTTAATACTAATTTGTCCCTGTGAGTTTGGAGTGACCTGGCACGGAAGGCTGCACAATTCAGTGTCTAAATGGGTGGCACCAAGGCAGTAGACACATCCTGAATGCGGGTACTGTGGTAGTAACTTGTGCCCACACACTAAACATTTCCTAAAACCGGATGTCTCCAAAATTATCAAGAAAACAGAAATACTGCAAGTAGAAAGAAACACACTAATCTATGTAGTATACATAGAAAGTAGAGAAAGGATAGGAGGCCTGAAAATACCAATAAAGCTACTAGTAATAACTATTAATATACTAATTTTTTTAAATAATCCTATCTAAATAAAGCCTATAAAAAAATAGGAGTATAAATTTTCATGGTTGTTGACACTTTAAAATTTCTGAAGAGCTCTCTGCATAGGTTCATAGGTAGGTAACTAGGCTATTGGCCCTAGGGCCTATACAAGCCTAGCCAAAAAGGTACCCTGACTTTCGCCACCCAAGAAAATTATTTTCCTGCGCCCTTGTCAAGCAGAGCCACAGAAGTGATCCTCGGGGTGAATTTCCTATTACCCATTCAATCATCAAGATTTTTCTTGAAGAGTACTAAAGAGGAGCTCAGTTTGACATAAACAGGTAGTCTGTTCCAGAGTACGGGAAGTCTCTGGGACAGGAATCTATCCCTCCAGCACATTCTGTTTATTGTGGTGACAAGGTTTAGGTCCCTAGAGCACATAGCTCAGAGGGATTGGGATTTCTTTAAGTGGAGCATGTCTAACAGCTCTGGGTTTGACACAGCTTTGTATGTTAGGCAAAGATCGCCTCAGAGTAGGCGATATGAGACAGAGTAAAGCTTGAGTTTTCTGAGACGGTCTGCATAGGGCATCTGTTTGAGGCCAGTACTCCTCTTTGTGAGGTATTTCTGCGGCCTTTCCAGTTGTTGTAGATGTCTTGTAAGGTACATACCAAAAGGGGCGTTGTACTCTATAATGGGTCTAATGGGCGAGTAGAGGGGAACAATGACCTTTTTTTCTGGGCACATCCTATGCATTCGAATAGCAATCGAGATCAGAGTATCTCAAGTACAAAGTAGGGAATTATGGGTAGCAGAGGAGTCAGAGCTCTGAAACCTTTAAGCTCAAGATCAGTACAGAGATTGTATCCCATTGGATCTGACAACACATGTTTGAAAAGACGAAAATAGACAACACTTGATCAATATGTTCCTCAGGGAGTGATCCTGAATCCATATTTACGTGGCATCTAACTATTATAAATATGGACAGACCACTTATGCAGATAAAAAAGATAAGTAAGTAAATTTGTGTCAACTGCTCAGGTATGTCATCTTTTGCAAATCATTTCAAACGATTTAGTCATTTGAGTAAAGATAACATAATGCTGATCAGTACTATTAAAATTTAATCTATACCATTTGCCATAATGGAGACTGTTACAACCTACCACACTGACTTGTCAGATGACATACTATTTCAGATCTCATAAACAATACCTATACAAAGAATTAATAAGTAACAAGCTGCATGATAACATTTTGCAAAGTCTATGATTTCCACTATAATTCATCTTTTGTTACGGTCACGTAAAGACTACGCTAGAATGCAGACGTTCTTTATGGGCACACGAATTATAGAAATAAGTAAAACAAATTCAAAACTTATTAACTACAAAAAAGAATTGGGTGCAAAAAGTTGAATTATGAAGACAGAATAAATAAGATATGGCCTTTTCAAACTGCCCTAAAGATGCCGAAAGTGATTTAATTTAGATCTATAAAGCCATACTGAATGAATTTCTACTGGACTGTCTAGATCTAAAACTCTTAGCCGTATGGATTAACATTTTATTAGAACAATGAGCAGGAATGAGGAATACAAATCACCCTTCTAAGTGACATGCTATTATCACAATCATTTCTTATCTGTAGGGTACCTAGCTACACTAAAGCCTAAAAATGGCAGTGACTCTCTCTCTAAAAATCTAAAGTTCATCCTCTCTGTAAGCAGCTACTAATGATTCACTGGCACTACATTCCTTTAAAAGCTACCTACCAATCTCTGTTGAAGGTTTTGACTGTACACACATCACTGTAAGTCACCAGAACCTTCACTGCATGTATTTGTTTTGTTTTCTCTTGTAAAAGGTGAAAAAAGTCCTACTTACTTATAACAGTAGATATCTAAATTTCATACTACCTAACTGGCATATGGGTTCTGTGGCTGTCTAAAGTCCTACACTGGGCAGCTTTCCAGCGCTCAGAATGCCCTCCTCTAACTTTGTGTGATGGGGGACTGCAGAAACCCTATCAGGGAAAGCCTAACCCTGTTACAGAGAATCGGTTATTTAGGCTTTTGGTGTTACGTAGGTCAAACCAAGAAGAATCAGAAGCAAGAATTACCTGAAACCAGCTAATTCATAGCCATAAAACACAAATAACCAAAGCCAACCAATAACAGAAGGTTGGGTACCATCGAACTACATACAAAATAAGGGGAATGGTATGTACTGCTGCAGCGAGGCAGTGTAAAATTCAAAGATCTAATGTTATAAGCAAGTAAGACTTGCACAACATAACTATGCTCATCACATTCATACTGCATCAAGAGGCATAATGGTACACTCCCAAAGCTTACCCTACCTAGAAGGCAGAAGAATAAGGATACATGAAGCTCTGCAGAATGGTTCTTGCAAAACACTTGAGAAAGAATCCAATGTGTAGTGCTTTGTAAAGGTATAAACAGAGAATCAAGTTACTGCCTCTAGAATGCTTCTAGAGTCCACTCTTTTGCAATAAGCCACAGAAGAGGATAAGATCTGATGGAATGCATCTTAACCTTGCCTGCTCTAGATTTACCATGATGTTAGTAATAAAAAAACACAATAGCAAAGAACAACCAATGAGCAATCTTTTGCTTAGAGACAAGCTGACACTTCTTAGCCCCAGAATAGGAAATGAATAGCTGTTCAGCTTTCCTGAAGGGCTTCATTCCGTCAAGGTAGCACTTAAACTGCCTGTGCACATCCAACCTATGCAGCATCTTCCCTCCTCTGTTTACATTCTGGAATGAAAACTGGGATACAGGTGCTGAATCAAGGTAAATTCAGAAACATCTTTTGGTATTAAAGAAGGATTAGTGCATAGAACAGCCTGGTCCTTGTGAAAAAACAGACAAGGTTGACCCACCTTGAGCACTTGCAGCAAAGAGACTTGCCTTGCAGATGTCAGAGCAATAAGCAAAACAGTGAAGAACCTCAAATCAGCCTGAAAGGCAGGCTCAAAAGGAGATAACGTCAATTTTTCAAATACAAATTTAAGATCCAAAGGAAAAGGAATTTGCTTTCGAGGGGGTCTTAAGTATAACACTCCTTTCATAAATTGTTCAATCACAAAAAGAGAGGGGGATTCACAGGCAGACAAGATGAGACGGCCACAAGATGCATCTTGAGAGATGTGCAAGATAAGCTATCGTTCAGTATCTCTAACAAACATTTCAAACCAGTGATAGACACCAAACTGGGCCATTACATATTGTTTAAGCACCACCTAGAAAGCCTCTTCCATTGTTAAACAATTTCTTTTAGTTGCAGGTTTTCTTGCCTACTCCAACATCTGCTGCACAGCCTCATGAATAAGTGCCAAAAAGTATCAAGATAGAATCATCCAGGTTATCAGTAGCAATTGCTCTAGGCTAGAGTGCACCAGTCATCTCTTACAATGTATGACCAGCTCCACATTGTGAGGTATCTTGTGGTACTTGCCCTTGGCCAATTCCATTAAGACAGAGAACCAGCTTTGCCTGGGCGAAATGGGGGTCACCACAATGATCTTTGGTAATTCTTTCTAAATTTTCAGAAGTACCTTGGTTATTGGTGGAAACTGTGGAAATGCATAAGGGAATATTCCAGTCCATGATGGCCAGTTTGACATGTCAAGACCTTAGTATGGCAGAAAGAACTCATGCCGTGCACATTTATTTATTTGACATTTGTTAACCGTGATTGTCCGACTGAGCAAAGCCCTTTTTCAGCGGAGGCCCGGGGAGAAAAGCTCCACTGTACATGCATAGAAGTAAAAACAACAGTATTAAAGTAAAGTAACAACATATTAAACAAATAAGAGTGTCCTGGAGGCACTGCTATACAAAAAAGCAGAAATTATAGGATTGATCATTGTAGAGTAAAAACAAGCAATAAAAAAAAATTAACAAAAATATGTAACAGTACAAGTAAAGTACAGTTTTGTACCTACCATAAATGTAGATGTCCGATAGGAATGCATCTGCAGTCCTTACAAATGGGTTGTCCTGTCGTCAGGCAGCCCGATTCCAAAGTCTGGGTCTGGCCTCGGCTGGTGTCGCACTTCACCCGACGTCATAGCTGCAGTTATTCGGGTATAAAGGCATCAGCCGACGCCATTTTCCTCAGTGTTTCTTGCCCCAGATGCCAGGTGCCCTCTTGGAAGGCTAAATTTGGATAAATGCCAATGATTCCAAATAGTAGAGAGCAAACACAAAAAATAAGCATGTATGTACATATATACAAACAAATACACCATAATAGATCCCCCCCAAGCTAGCTGAAGGCTGGCAAATACCCTAGGAGTACCTCAGAGGGGAAGGTGGGTAGGTAATCCTGACTGCAGATGCATTCCTATCGGACATCTACATTTATGGTAGGTACAAAACTGTACTATGTCCTTCAAGGATGCATCTGCAGTCCTTAAATGGGTAGAATACCATAGCTAAACAAGGGGAGGAGGAAAGAGTAGAGATTATGGTGTAGCTAGGATCCCTTGCAAAACAGCAGTGGCAAAACCTGCTCGGGATCTAGAGTATAAAGGTAAATTGTAATGCTTGGCAAATGTATGCACGGAGGTCCAAGTAGCAGCCTCTATAATGTCCTTGGTAGCCACTCCTCGTAAGAAAGCTGTGGTAGTGGCTGTAGCCCTTGTGGAGTGAGGCCTGATGTTCTCTGGAGTTTTCTTTCCATGGTAGGAGTAACAAAATCTAATGCAATTTCCTATCCATTTGGAGATTGTCTGTTTTGAAATTGGTTTTCCTTCCTTTCCTGTGGCATATGCTACCAGAAGCTGGTCAGTTTTTCTATTGGACTTAGTCCTGTCCAGGTAGTAGCGTAACTGTCTGTGTACATCCAAGGTATGCAAAAGTCTTTCTCCCCTGTTCTGGGGGTTTGGGAAGAATGTAGGTAGGTGGATAGCCTGATTTAAATGACACTCTGGATACCACCTTAGGCATAAATGTAGGATTTGTTCTCATGGACACTATCTTGATGGAAGATCAGGAAGGGTTGCACTGCCATTAATGCCTGTAGTTCAGAGACCCTTCTTGCTGAAGTTATTGCCAGCAGGAAAGCAGTCTTCCAGGATAAGTATTGTAATTCTGCTGTTGCTGCTGGCTCGAAAGGAGGAAGTGTCAATTTTTCTAGCACAAAGTTCAAGTCCCATGCTGGTAATGGTGGTTTCCTGGGAGGTTTTACATTTTTAATTCCTCTCAGAAACTGTCTGAGCAGGGGATGAGAGAAGAAAGGAGGATCCAAGCTGTATTGTGCTGAAATAGCTGATGCATGTATCTTGATGGAAGAATAGGACAGGCCTGTGTGGAAGAGCTCTGCCAAGTACTCCAGGATGTTGGCCATGTTTACCAGAGTCACATCTTCTCCCTATGCAGTACTCCAAATGAGATATCTTTTCCATTTTGCTGCATAATTCTTTCTTGTTGAAGGTCTGCGAGCCTCCAGGATTATGTCTTTAACCCTTTGGGATAAATTTGGGTTAATTGCTGTTATGTAATGTTCCAGGCAGTTAGCTGCAGAGTTTTCAGGTTTGGATGCAGGATGTTGTAGTTGTTCTGTGTTAACAGTAATGGGATCAGGGGTAGTGTCCATATTTGTTCCCGAGACATGCTCCTCAGCAATGGGTACCAATGTTGTCTTGGCCAGTCAGGAGCTATCAGAATGATCCTTGGACGGTCCTCTTTGATCTTCAGAAGCACCTTGGGCATCAAAGGAAGTGGTGGAAATGCGTATGCTGTCAGGTTTTTCCAACTGAAAGATAGGGAGTCCACCTTCCAAGCAAGTGGGTGGTACGTCCTTGTGCAGAATTTCTTTAGCTGGTGATTGAATGGGGATGCAAACAAGTCTATTTGTGGTAATCCCCATTCCCTTGTGATGGCTTTGAAGATGTCCGGATGAAGCATCCATTCGTGGGCATCTGTGGTTGTTCTGCTTAATATGTCTGCTAGAATGTTTTCTTTTCCCGGTACAAAAATTGCTTGTAACTGAATGTTGTAGCTCAGGGCCACATCCCATAGGTCCAGTGCCAGCCGGCATAGAGGATATGAATGGGTGCCTCCCTGTTTGTTGATGTACCACATAACTGTGGTGTTGTCTGTCCTTATCAACTGACCTTCTTGGAGAAATGGTCTGAATGTCTGGATTGCCAATTTTACTGCCAGCATTTCCTTTAGATTTATGTGTAGGCGCAGCTGGTCTTGAGTCCATAAGCCTTGTATGCACTTGCCCTGCATGTGTGCCCCCCCAACCGAGGTCTGAGGCATCTGTCGTGATGGTTTGGCTTGGTTGGCTGTTGCAGAAGGGCAATCCTGTGTTTGATTGACAGGCCTGAGCCCACCATAGGAACTCTTGTTTCAGGCATGGGATTATTGGGATTTTGGTTTCTAGGCTGTGCTTGTGTTGGGACCACAAGTTCCTTAGGTACCACTGTAGCTTTCTCATATGCAGTCTGGCATGAGGGACCAGAATTATGCAGGATGCCATGAAGCCTAGAGCTTGCAGTACTTTTCTTGCAGTTAGGTGGTTCTGCTTTGTTAATGCCAAGAAATAGAGAGGTAGTTGCTCTTTCTTTTCTGCAGTTAGGAATGCCATTTGTTTAGATGTGTCCAGCTCTGCACCCAGAAAGGTTATTCTTTGGGATGGAATCAGCCTTGACTTTTTTATATTGACTGTATATCCCAAGGCTTGCAGCAGGTAAATGACTCTTTGTAAGTCTTCTGCTAGCTTGCTTTTGTTGTCCGCTTGTATCAGGCAGTCGTCCAGGTAGGGATAAATTTGGATTCCCTGAAGTCTGCAATGAGCAATTACTGATGCCAGGCATTTCGTGAACACTCTGGGCGCAGTAGATAAGCCAAAGGGCAATGCTGAAAATTGATAATGCTCTGATCCTGCAAGAAATCTGAGGTATCTTCTGCAAATTGGTCTTATGGGGACGTGCAGGTATGCCTCCTTGAGATCTAGAGTTACCAGCCAAGACTCCTTGCCCAGCATGGGAAGAAGCTGCTGTAGGGTCAGCATTTTGAATTTTGGAACAATAAGGAATGTGTTTAAAGCGGACAGGTCTAGAATGGGTCTCCATTTGTTTTCTTTTCTTGGTACCAGGAAGAGTCTGGAGTAAAATCCCTTTCCTTGCTCCATAGATGGTACCTTTTCCACAGCTCTCATTCTTAATAGCTGAGATATTTGTTTTAGAGCTTCTGTCCTTTGAGTAGGTGGTAGGTTTGGCATTCCTCTCTTCCCTGGTAGAGTATGGAAATGGAACCTGTAACCTTGGTCTATAGTTTGCAAAATCCATTTTTCCCTTGTGATGCAATGCCAGTTTTTTGAGAATAAGGTTAGTTTTCCGCCTAAGGGTGCTTCTAGTTGTTCCCTGGTAGGCGGTGCCACTGTCAAGTCACTGTGATTGAGTTGTTGTAGTGGTGGTGGCTGCGTCCGTGCCTCGCTGGTTGTTACCTTGCCATTGGCGTCCCCTGTAGGCACCCCTGGATTGGTTTCTGCCTCTTGAGCGCCTATTCCTGCCTCTCTGAGCCTTAGAGGAGTCCGGAAAGGACCAATTCTTGGAGGGCCAGTTCCTGCTAAACCTTGGAGGTTGAACCTGTAAGAAATCTTTCACCGTTTGTACAGATTTCGCCTTCTCTTCCATCTTTTTTAGCACCTGCTGAGCAGGGGAACCAAATAAATTGACCTTGTCCATGGGTGCATCCAAAACTTTGATTTGACATGGTCTGGTAATGCCTGTTCTTTCAACCATGCATGTCTCCTGATAACTGTGCCAGTCATGGCTGATCTAAAGGAAGCCTCCAGTGCATCATAGCCACATTTTAAAGAATGGTTACTAACCTGCTGTATGTTATGTACCATTTCCTGAACATATTTTTTATCTAAAGATTCTTCAGAGGAAAGCTTTTTAGTTAACTGGTCAAGCATAAACTCTTGATATTGAATCATATGAAATTGGCAGTTCAAAGCCCTAGCTGACAAGGTAGCAGAAGTGTAGACTTTTTTACCCCATCTCTCTAAGGACCTGGATTTCCTTTCAGAGGGGAGGGGGTTTTTAGTAGAAGTAGCAGCTACAGCTTTAGGGCCCTGGGCGATGGTCTCTGGATCTGCAAAAGGAGCCTTGTATAAATGGTGATGAGTGTCCGGGACCCTGTAGAACCTATCGGGCTTAGCAGGAGCGGAGGTAATGAATCAGGAGCAGTGCAAGCATCATTAAATGCATCATCTACAACAGAAAGAACTGGAGGTATAGCTAAAGGCCTATGTTGTGGCAAATGTAGAAAGGTTCTAAGCCTTTTTCTGGAGTCTGAGAAATCTTGGCCCTGCCACTGAAATTGTTCCCTCATAGCATGCAAGGTTTCCCCAAAGGAAAATTCCTCAGGTGGAGAGGCTGAAGGAATGGACTCTTCAGCATCAGAGTCTTCGTAAGGAGAACAAGAAGCCTCAGGAAGGTCTGTATGTTCTGATTCATCAGAGGAACCATCAGTGGATACTGGTTCAGGGGGCTCTGCTCTAGGTCTCTTTTCTGGAGGTGGGAGAGGCCCTGTCTGGATGAGGCTGGGATCACAATTAAAGAAATTAAATCCTCAGCCAAAGATAGCATATGAGAGCTAGTGCTGGGCCTGTGTGAGGGGGGTTTGGCAGGCACAGATTTTGAAGCTTTGGCTGCTTTAGCCCTGGCAAAGGCCTTAATAGACATGGCTGCAGGAGGCCTAGCAGCTCCACGTGCAGGGGTTGAAATATCCAGGGGAATTGTGTCTGATAATTCCTGAGAAACCGCAACAGAAGGCTGGATTTCAGAAGCAGATTCTACCAGGTTAGAGGAGGCCTCGGTAGAAGGCATGGTTTCGGCTGGAGAAAGAACTGCTTGCTCGGTTTCGGCCGAAACCGAGACACTCGCGGTTTGCTTAATCGCGGTTTCGGCCGAGACCGCGGACCGCGAGTGTCGGTCCTTTTCTTTTCGTTTTTTGGAAATTTGCGTTGTCGGAGGATCCGACGGCATAATGTAGGCAAAATCAGAGCCGAAAATTTGTTCAGCAAACTCCGACCGACGTCTAAGTGTCCGTCGGTTAAAAGAAGCGCAGGCTAGACAAGGTGCTACGTGGTCTGGGCCTAAGCAATGTATACAGTAGGAGTGGAAATCTTTATGAGGTATTTGTTTCCCACAAGATAAACAGTTATTCACTTTCTCTGACATCGGCTGAGGCAAGAAAGAGTCCCCAGCGGGGTACTTAGCTTTTTAGAAGTCTTGAGTAGTATTCGGTAGTAGTAATCTCTGGATCTGACCGACCGGCACTTGCGAACAGCTTCTGCTTCGGGCGCCACGCGGCAAGAAAGACTGAGGAAAATGGCGTCGGCTGATGCCTTTATACCCGAATAACTGCAGCTATGACGTCGGGTGAAGTGCGACACCAGCCGAGGCCAGACCCAGACTTTGGAATCCGGCCGACCGAAGGGCTGCCTGACGACAGGACAACCCATTTGTAAGGACTGCAGATGCATCCTTGAAGGACATCAAGAAAGAACAATAATGTAAGTAGAGAAATAAAAAAAAAAAAAAATGAAAATTAAAAAAAGACAAAGTAGATCATTAGAGCACTCTGCAATAAAGAGGATAGTGAAAAGAGAAAGGAAGTGAGTTCACGGAGGACGAATACATTGGCAAATCCATGAGCTATTGAGGAATCCCTTAAGAGACTTCTTGAAATCCTGTATATGGGTAATATTTCTAAGAGTCAAGAGAAGTTTATTCATGAAAGAGCAGGAAAATAGCTAGAGAGATTCTGTCCAAAAGATTTTTTTCGTTTGTAAATTTGTAACAGACTTAAGTCAGCACTTCTAAGACACTGAAGAGGTTTGTAGAGAGAGACAATTAAGGAGATGCTAGGACAGGATAAGGGCTTATTCAAAATTCAAAACAGAATGCATAGAACATAAAAAGTGATTACTCGGTTTACAACTAGAACAATTTATTTACTGATCTTGGATGTGTGCCAGGAGTTCATTAAGAGTGACGGTGGGTCAAAAGAAAACTCCAAAAGCACTCATACGTAAAATGAAAGTGATTTGTATAGAACAGACAGTGCATGTGTGATTAAGAAACAAAATAATCCTACTGTACTGGTGAATATTATGACTACCAAGGTCAAATCAAACAAGATTTGTGCATGCATAGATTTGCAGGAGTTTAATACATTTATTAAGAGGTATTACCATCTGTTCAAGTAAAGTTGGTGTTGCTACTGACAATTTATGTGCAAAGCATTTTTTTGTACTTGATACTAATTAGGGATTTTACAAATCAAACTAGATGAGAAACGCCCCAAGCTGTCTGCATCGAACATGCCTATGAAAAAGTACAGATTCATTATACTTCCCTCAGGCCATTTGACATTTCATTATCACGTGAAATGTTTTCATACAACTGTTGCACAAATGACTAAAGGCTTGAAGGTGTCACTAACAGGAACTGGTGATACACTGTCTGGATAGCAATTCGAGAGGAGCACAACAAGACACTAATTCAGTTACTGACTACACTGCGAAAGTATAAAATTAAGCTGAAAATTATTGTAAAAGCAGAGTTTCACACAATTATAGTGCCTGGCACACCGCAGCTCAATTAAGGTGGTCTGCTTTGTGCCAAGTTAAAAAGGAAATCAAGATCGCTGCTCAAATTTGCAAATACATTTTTTTTTTTCACTGATTTGATGCTAACAAACATTTTACATGAAAAACTAGCAAGGATAATTAAATTAAAAGCCACGTCATAAGAAAGACTGGATTGAAGATGGATGGCTCAATCATGTCAAACGCATCAGAATGACCATTTTTAACAGATCAGACCATTCAGGTGTTACAGATGCAAAGCAGTAGCAAAGAAAATACACTTTGAACACAGAGAAGACCACAAGAACCTTAGACTGACTTGTCTCCCTGTAAAAAGAGGAGCTAATTAGTGAGTGGCATTTATGAAAACACTGAATGGACAAGTCTCTCCAAACAAAAAAAAAACTTTAACAGAAAGTTCAGAGTTACAGACCAGTGACTTCTTGGTTCCTATCATACACTCCAACAAATGTTGAAGCACCAGTGGGAACTATGAAAGCTCCTTAAATAATGAGATGTATGAGTCTATGGTGATAAATACTTCTCCAGTGAAACTTACAAAACTTTAATTTATTCCATTAACACGACTATGTTACCAAAAGGGGCTAACATTCAGACCAATGCATTTTTTTCTGTGTTTCTTATACCTATAGGAGCAGAAAAATCTCTACAGCGGCACAAAGCTGTTGACTTCTTCAAAAGAATGTATTCTAGAGTGGCCTTGGGGAAAATAGCCACCAGGAACTGGATCAGAAGCAGCAGTTTCTTCACAATTTAACAAAAAAATATATACATATATATTTTTTTATTTTGTGCTTTTCAGAAGACTCAACAAATGAAAAAAAGTTTTTGTCTTACCACCCGTCCCACTGCATCGGGGGGGGGGGGGGTCTCAGTACATACAAGGATAGCATGGACAAAATTTAAGGGATTATAAAAATGACAGATGTATACAGGAACCTTACTTTACCTTAATTAACATTTTCAATATTAGTATTTCCTTTTTCCTTCTTCACTGATCTGGTAACCTTGTCCACCTGTTTAAAATCACTATTTCAACAGATAAATTCACAGACTGAAATGGCTGCAGGTGGAAAGACCAAAGTTCATAGAACTACTGGTTTGCTGGAGATCCTGTGGTCATCTGTCCTCTTAACAGGTGGAAACGCTGAGCAATGAGATGCACTGTCACTACTCACAGGAATGCTTTCTGCCACCTTGGGGAAAAATTCAACATACAACACAGTTACAGTACAGACATTAGTAATTTTATCTGGTCTTGGCACTCTGGTATTCTTTCACAGGTCCTTCTAAGCTACTTCTTTATCACTACATTATGAAATAACGGTCATTTTCTAGTGAGGGATGTGAACTACTTGTAGACAAATGGCCGGCAGAGTGACCTACACTTGTGGCAAAATGATTTTGGCCCTTGGAATTAGGCTTGCCCCTCCTCCATTTACAATGTTCCTCAAAGTCAGACATGTTTATGGTACATACCTTACTGAATAGATAAACTAAGGATATATAAAAATCTACTACCACTAACTATATAGGATCGAGAAAATAAAGAGCTCCTGTTGTGTAAAATAAGAAATTTCTTCTTTCTGACCATCTGCTATGATTTGTAAGGGTCTATATTACATATTCGAAGTTTCAAAACTTCGAATCCCATATGTTCGACAACATATGATCGAAGTTTGAAACTTCGAATATATAATAAAATATCAAAAATAAATAAAACTTACCTTAATGCTCCTAGCAAGGGAGCAACCCCCCCATACCCCCCCACATGGGGGGGCTGCACCCACACACACCCCTACTTAAATATACCAACTCCGAGATCGCACTTCAGTGCAGAAAAAGGGAAATTCTCCCATTCTGCACTGTATGGCGCCATTACATTTAACCTTTGAACTTTTCAAAGTTCGATCATATGGTGTCGACCATATGACATTCAAACTTTGAAAAGTTCGTTCATGTAATAGGAACCCGATGTTTAATGCCTGGAGGTTGGGAGGCATAATGCTTACTGTAAACAACAGGCATTTCTGGTGGTCAAATTTAGAGTCATGTAGTATGTACATAAACGAAGGGCTGTCTGAACAGGTGTAGGGAAGTGAAGTCCACAGCAATCCACATGATAATTTAGGAGGTTCTACATTTAAATATGTCAACTGCAGACCATTGCAATGTATTAGAAGTGCCTTTTTATTGGATTGTGCCATGTCCATTACATTTCAACTAGCTGGGATGTGAAGCAGCTCTGACTTCAGCACTAGAAACAGTGAAAAAACTTTGCCTCTGTACATTACATTACATTTTAGGTACTAGAAACAGCGAAAAACGTTCTCTCTCTACATTACAAGTTTAAGTAGTCCACCATAATTATAAAGCAAATGATCATTAGTTACATGCCTGATTCATTTGAAAGCTCTACAATCTTATCTTTGCCCAAAATGTTCCGCTTCTACCTCTGGACAAGAATCATCTGTTATGTCAAACATCAGCATGCTAAATCAGTTTACGTTTTAAGAGGACAGATGCATTCTTTTGCTTTCCCTCCCATCCCAGGTGAAAACATTCTAGGTGTCTTGCCTCATTTACTTGTACAAAGGAACAGCTTTGTAAAAATACTAGTTTTATGTGAGCCTTAATTCAATGCTGTATGCTAAATGTAAATACAATTATTATAGTGGAAACAGTCTATGAACTTGTTGACATTAAATTTATCTAGAGATTAAAGTGCTTGAATACAGGTTAGTTCTTCATGACTCAATGAGCAAAGCTAGGTCTTGATGTCCCCCTAGGTGGACAGAGTTGTCTGTCTACGGTATATTTTTGCATTTACTCCTGTTGGATTATTTAAGCATGCATTATTATATCCTTAATATGTCCTGCATGTGCCATGGACAGTGAGTCAGACCAACAAGTCGATCATAGAGGAAAGTAAACCAGAAATGCCACTCGAAACACAAATGATGAAACTGCGTTTGTCGTACTTTGTTCACACGGTTCATAGAGAAAGATAACTGGAAAAGGACAACATGATTGGAAAGCCTCAGGGTACAAGGTGCAGAGGAAGACCGCCAAAGAGATAAATTGATATGATCATGACGACATTAGGTCGGATGTTGGAGGATCTCATCAGACTAGAACAAAAGTAAATCCTTTTTGATTCTTTAGTCTATCAAGTCACCAAGACTCGAACTCTAATTGATGGGACATAAAGGATGAATAACTCTGTAGTCTGTTGAACCTAACCTAATTAAAAGGGTCTTCTTGCACACTGGATTTTAATAATTTTGTGGTATCTATTCGCAATTCAGTGTGCAGAATCCTGCATGCAGTGACTTCTTGCTGTTTTGAGGAGGAGGGGGCTGTAGGTAACCTTTCCAACTACTAGTGTTCTTTAGCTCTGGGCACTAATGGTCAACCATGAGGTGTTGAATTTACTCTGACCCTACACAGTCTGTGTATGTGTAAAACTGGGATTCATGTTGAGACACAGAAGGTAATTTCAGTGAAAGGAAAAAAAAAAAAAAAAGAAAACCATTCACCAAAACCATCTTTGAAGAACAATAATTTTGCAGAGGGCAAGTCTCACTGCACCCCCCCCCCCGCCCCGTGTAGGGGGACACCCACCACATCACCAAGACTTGTATACCAACTCCGAGGTTGCACAACAGTGAAGAAAAAAGCCAACTCCAGTCAATTTTTTTCATTCGCCAAAATCACATTCCATGACACAATGTGCTCCCTTAACTGATGCCTTATGACATTTTACTCTTCCAGGCAAAATGATATCCCATAGACCTGCAATTCTTCTCTAATCTTTGTCAGTGGACAGAACAAAATAAACTCCAAATTAACCCCCCTCCTAGTCACCCTGCTAAGCTGAGTAAACATGGCATAGAAAACACAATATGCAAATGGATCCTCAACTTCCTAACTGAAAGGCCACAAATAGTTCAAGCTGGAAAGCATCCCCCTAAACACCGGGATCTCACAAGGTTGCATACTCAGTCCACTTCTTTTCATAATTCTAACACATGACTGCACATATATGCATCAGTCAAATAGAATCAACAAATTTGCAAATGACGCCGCAGTAATTGGCCTTATCAAGAAGGAAGACAAGGGAGCCTACAGGAAGAAGTGATCCAACTCATTCATTGGTGCACTGACAACAACTTAGCACTAAATGTTGGGAAAACCAAGGAAATCATGATTGATTTTAGGAAGAAAAAGTCACATACCCCTATCATCATCAATGGTGCTGCAGTAGAAAGAGTAAATAGCCCCAAATTCTTAGGGGTACATATCTTGCAAGACCTAAGTTGGAGCACAAACACCTCATACCTTATAAAGAGAGCCCAAAGTCTCCACTTCCTTAGGAGACTTCGTAGAGCTAACGTCCTCCCACAGGACCTTCTACAGAGCCACGATTGAGTGTGTACTGACAAACAACATTGTTGTTCTAGTACAGAAATTGCTCTCAAGCTGATCAAAAGGCACTGCATAAGATTGTTAAACAGGCCACAAAAATCACTGGCTCCAACCTTCAATCCCTACAGGACATGTATTCAAACAGATGCTATGGCAGAGTCCAAAAACTATTGCGGGATATACACCATCCGGCTCATGGACAAGTTCAAACTCCTGCCAACAAGGAAGTGCTACAGAATCATTAGATGCAAGACATCCAAATTCCATAACAGCTTCTTCCCACACGTTATTAGACTGCTGAAAAACAAACCCATAGCCTAATGTGCTACATGGGTAAAACATTTGTGTGCAATATGTCACTGTTTACATAAACTCTCTGAACAGCTCACTTCATATGTCTCTCTCTGTACTAGGAAAACTGTGAACTGTAAGTTTATGTAGGGTATATATATTGGTGGTGAGTAAGTTTACGTGTGTGCCTCTCATTTATTATAGTACTGTTTTTTGCATATCCTTGTATATCTACTGAGTCTACTCCTCCTGCTATTGTATTTGTTGTGTTTCTGATGTAGAGCTTTCAAAGTTGTTTTACTTTATTTTTTATATTATTTATTTACTGTAAATGTTTTATTAATTTAATCCATCTTCCTTCGGTAAACTGTCATTCATATGATACGAGCCTGAGTATCGAAATTCCGCGCAGTGATATGCACTTTTTCCTCTGTGTTGATCTGTATGACAATAAACCTGACTGACTTTTTCCTCCCCTCACAGACCCTTCTCAATTTCCTGTCCTTATTACCTCAGAAAATAACAGCCATATTATTCCTTCTGTAATACAGTACAAATATACTCAAGCCTAACCCTTGACTCTACATTAACCTTTACAACCCACACTGATAACATTAATAAAACTAAGTCACAAGTAAAACTCTGCTATAGTTGATTGCATCTGCTTCTACTACTACCTGCAAAGCACTAGCCAAGAATGTCCTTTTTGCTAAACTAGAACACTATCCTTGTAACAGTCAAAGACTTCATGTCACAAAGAAAAAACTGCTAGAAGTGTTCCACTTGTTGACACCCGTGTACACCACTGCAACCTTATAAATGACCTATGCTGGTTACCTGTTACTGAAAGGTCCACATCTTCAATGCATCTTATTATACAGAATTCAAAATGATGGCTACTGTCTCCCCTCTGAAAAAAAAACTCCCAATCAGATTAACAGTCCTACTCCCTAAAGGATTCCCAGGAAAACATATCACTTAACCATCCCCTAGTTAAACACACATTGGTGAAAGAGTCATCTAACGAACAGGCCCTGCTCTCTGGCACAAACTACCAGCTGAAACTAGACATCAGGTTACTAAGTTTATAAAATCCTTGAGCACGTCTCAAAGACATTGCTTGTAAATGTTTTAGGGATAATAAATAGTTAAACCTTTTTAAAGGCTTAAAATACTTAAAAGCCTCTCAAATGTTTTCCTTTGCAATTTAACTCTTGTTACTCCTGTGCTCTCTTCTCAGGCTCTATGAGTCTTTCTGCAATCTGCATTATTTTTATTCCATTTGAGTTTTTGATTTCAAAGAAATTCCGTTTTAAACCTTTAAGAAGCAGTTTCTTGCTGCCATACTCTCTTCAACCCATATAAACTGATAAATCTTAATGTAAACCTCGACATGCATAAAAACTGTATATCATTCTACTTTGCTACACTTGTGTAACAACTGTTTAGGAACCCTCTATAACGTTTTTGAATTATGTAAGCAATCATATCTGAAGTATATAACTTTAATTTACTTGCACTGTTTACTGCCTCGGAGCCCATTTCATGGTTGAAAAGGGTCAACAGACCAGTCCACCTACTATATAGTAAATAAACAACTAATGGGTCATTTGAGTCTTACCATAACGTTCCATCTGTGCTGTTGATCTTTGTTCATTCATTACTGATGGGTTATCGGTTCCATCCTCTGAACCAAGCTGGCCAAATATCAAGCTCATGTCAGCCAAAAACTCTTGAATCAAGGTCCTACCCAGAATGCTCTGCTCCCTGTTACCTCAGACTGAGTTTGCAAGTTGATGGTTAAAAGTAGAGGCTACCTCTGGTCATAACAGACCTACAATTAAGGAGTATATGAGATCAACCAGGAACCTCTGGAGGAGGATGGAGGGTGGGAAGTAATGAATGAACGAAGATCAACAGCACAAATGGAACGTTATGGTAAGACATAACTTTTTTATCTGATGTTGTTGATCTTCGTTCATTCCTTACAGATGGGACAAGTCCCCAGCTACCTGTATCCCTGGGTGGCCCTCATGGAAGGACATTCCTGAGCACCATGGAGCCAAAAGAAGCTCTACATCTGGAGGCCAAATCCAATTTGTAATGAAGAATAAAGGTACGAGATTTGGCCCAAGTCGCAGCTGAGCAAATATTGAGGGAAGCCCTAGCATGGAAAGCTGCTGAAGTTGCCACAGACCTTGTAGAATATGCTTTCACTCTGTGAGGCAAGGTGACATTGTTTTTGTTGTAGATAAAAAAAAAAAAAACTAATACAACTCCTCAACCATGAAGCCAATGTAACTTTTGAGACAGGATGACCTCTTCTAGGTCCAGGAAGAGTTGGTCTGATTTATGGGTAGATTTTGTTCTGTCCAGATAAAATCGTATTTGCCTATGAACATCCAAGGAGTGCAGGCAATACTTCTCCTTTGTTAGAGTGGTTAGGAAAGAAAACTGGAAGGTCAAAAGATTTGGTTGACAGACCGCTCTGACACCACTTTTGGTAAAAAGGAAGAATTAGTTCTCAGTGATACCCTAACCTTATGAAAGATAAGATAGGGAGGTTTGATGCATAAGGCCTGAAGTTCTGACAAGCATCTGGCCGATGTAATTGCAATCAGAAAAAGTTTTCCAAGAGAGATATTTTACATCTCATGAAAAGCTGGTTCAAAGGGGGGAGATGTTAGAGCTTGCAAAACCAATGCCAAATCCCAAGGTTGTACAGGTTCTCTAAAGGGAGATTTTAAGTGGATAACCCCTTCAAGAAAGGTTTACAGATTCTATGAGACAAGCAAAGAATCCTGAAAACCAATGTGGAAATTCGAAATAGCAGCTAAATGCAGATGAATAGTAGAGGCAGACACCCCAGAGTGGAAAATATGTGATAAGTAATCCAAAACCACCGAAACTGGGGCTGACAAGGGGTCTCTGTTTATTCGCTGCCCATAGAGAAAATCTTTTCCATTTATTGAGATAGATTAGTCTGGTGGACGATTTATGAGATGTAATAATAATACTGCACACACGGGACGAGAGGTTTTCCTGCCTGGCAATCACTGGAAGTGGAGAAACCAAGCTGTCAGTTTCAGGGTTGTTAGACTGGGGTGAGTTAGACCCCGCGGATGGGAAATCACTGTTGGGGATGGATTGAGGATGCATGGTTGATCTAACAGGTGAGGCCAGAGGAAGGGGAACCAGACTTGTCGAGGCCAATATGGAGCAATGAGGACCATTTTGCTTTGCAACTGTTGTGCTTTCTTCAGAAACTGGGAGATGAGGGGAAGAGAAGAATAAGCACAAAGTAGACCAGAGGGCCAAATGTGGACTAGAGCGTCTCTCTGTGACTGTCCCTGCGGGGGTTCAGGGCAAAATAGTTGCTGCACTTGTAGTTGGTTGGGGAGGCGAATAGGTCACAGCAAGGCTGGTCCCAGTGGTTGAAGATTCTTGCTGCCAGGGTTGAGGGACCACTCGTGAGGTTGTAGAATGCACCTGCTCAGTTTGTCAGCTATCACGATGGAGCTAACAGGAACATGCACTGCAATTAGGAAGAGGTTGGATGCTATCGCCCATTGCCATATTCTCAAGGCCTCAAGGCATAACAGGTAAGATCTGGTGCCCCCTTGCTTGTTGACATACCAGACAACTGACAAGTTGTCTGACTGGATCGCAATAGTTCCTGACGGAAGAATGGAATGAAATGCTTGCAACACCAAGTCGTCTGGTGACTATACCCATGCCTGCCGCTCCTTCCAATGCGTGAGAAATAAGACACATGGAAGAGTTGAAAATGGACTCTAGGGTGGCTATCTGAGAAGCCAAGTTGTCACGGACTTCATCAAAAACAGCTCCTGCCAAGGTTTCAGAGAGTTTGTTGATAATATCCCTTTGAAGCCTGGTAAAGTGTGCCAAATAGTTCAAAGACCTTACGGCGAAGGTCGATTAAGCAAGCACATACTTCCCTAGACTGTATCGCCCGGGACTCCATGTTGGGTGGATGGACAGTTTGGTTCTCTTCTGCTAAATCCTTCTTAGTTGTGCCACCACCATGGCATCTACTGGAATACCTCGTGACTAATAGGGATTTCAACGGTTGAGAGAGACCTCTGGCCACAAGCAACTGGTCAACAAGCCGCAACACATCATGCAGAGAGAGGCTCCTAGTCGACCTCAGAGAGACCTGAGGGCGATTCTGGCCTTTCTAGAAAAGGACTGTATTGGCTACCAATGAATGGATCGAAGGAAGGAGGGTACTTAGTCCTTGCTAATTCAAGAGTTACAGAGCCTGGAACAGAGGACATCTGCACCGAAGATAACGGTGTGGAAGTAGTCTGCGCCGACATCAGCGCCATAGAAGTTGAAGGTGTCTGCACCATAAAAGCAAATGTCTGCACCGATGGGTATGGTGCCATTGAGAAAAGTGTCTGCACCAGTAACAAAGACAGAGCCAAAAAGGACTGCACCGACGAACATGTCAGTGCCAAAAGTGTCTGCACCATGGAGGACAGTAACGTCACAGTCGGAACCGAAGGGGATTGTACCAACGGTGCCAAAGGGGACTGTACTTGCATGGACGGTGCTGGTAAGGGCTGCCACGGAACTGTTGGAGCCATAATTGTCTGCACTGGGAACTCTGGTGCCGGTGTCGATAAGGAAGACATGGCTGGAGCAAGAATCAGTTGGGGTGGTGCCGAGCCTGGAGCCGACATGTTTACAGGTGGCAGCACTGAAGTAGTAGTGAATTTCACCGTTTTATGAGTCTACTCCTTACGATCTCTAAAGGGAGATGAAGTGAGCGACCTCGATGAGGAAAGTACAGTTGTGTACCTACCATAAATATAGATGTTCAAGTGTATTCACTGTTGCAGTCATTACACTTGGGTTATCCTGCTGGCAGGCTACCCGCAGTTGGCCTGAATTCCAAAGTCCTGGTCCGGCGTCGGTTGCTGTCGTCTCTTCCCTGACGTCAGTGCGCCATGGGTATAAAAGATGCAGCAGACGCCATTTTCTTCAGTTTTTCTTGCCCCAGATGTCAGGTGACCCCAAATTGGTAGGCTGAAACAATATGTCAATACAAATGCATGCACAAATATAACATTTTCTTCATCTACAAGCAAATAGACCACATAGATTGTACAGGATAGAAAAGTGCAGATAAGTCCCAGCAAAGAAAAGGGGGATGGTGGGAGGGTAACCTGGACAGCAACAGTGAATACACTCAAACATCTACATTTATGGCAGGTACACAACTGTACTATGTTCATCGTGTTGCAGTCATTACTCTTGGGTTGAATCCCAAAGCTGAGGAAGGGTGACTGGGCTAAATAGGATTAGGAGAGGCTATGAGGCCCTGCAGAACTGCAGTGGGAAAGCCTGCTCTGGACTTAAGAGTAAAGAGGTAAGTGGTAGTGCTTTCTGAAGGTGTGCACTGAACTCCAAGTTGCAGCCTCTAAGATACCTTTGGTTGGTACTCCTCTGAGGAAGGCTGCTGAAGTGGTTGCTGCTCTGGTGGAATGAGGCCTAATGCCCTTAGGCACTGATTTGCCATGATGAAAATAGCAGAAACGGATGCAATGGCCTATCCATTTTGAAATAGTCTGTTTTGAGATGGCCTTCCCTTGTGATCCTGCAGCATAAGACACTAAAAGTTGCTCAGTCTTTCTGAAAGCTTTAGTTCTGTCCAAGTAGAAGTGTAGCTGCCTGTGTATGTCCAAAGAATGCAGAATTTTCTCACCCTTGTTCTGTGGATTTGGATAAAAGGTAGGCAAGTGAATGGTTTGGTTAAGGGCCACACTGGACACCACCTTAAGCATAAATGTTGGGTTGTCCTCAGAGAAACCCTGTCTGGGTGAAAAATGATAAAAGGTTCCACAGCCATGAGTGCTTGTAACTCAGAGACTCGTCTTGCAGAGGTTATTGCTAGAAGCAGAGCTGTTTTCCAGGATAAGAATTTTATACCCGCTGTTGATGCTGGCTCGAAAGGAGGCAGTGTGAGTTTTTCCAAAACATAATTGAGGTCCCAGGCTGGAATTGGTGCTCTCCTTGGAGGCCTAATGTTTTTGGCCCCTCTGAGGTACTGCCTTATTAAAGGATGAGAAAAAATAGGTGGTTCCGTATTGTAATGGGCTGAAATGGCAGAGGCATGAATCTTAATTGATGAGAAAAATGGCCTTTGTTCAGCATCTCATATTGTAAAATCTGAGGTATATTTGGTACACACGTGTCAATGCCTTGTTCCTGGATCCAAGCACAGAATCTCTTCCATTTTTCTGCATAAGATTTTCTGGTACTGGGCCTCCTGGCCTCCATGATAACATCCATAACAGCTTTTGAAAGAGGAGTGTTCTGAATGGCTACATTATCCGCCATGCTGCCAGATTTAAGGTCCTGAGTTGGCTGTGCAGAATCCGGTTGTTTTGTTAGGTCAACAAGTGAAAAATATGAGGCAATATCCATGCTGGACCTTGAGACAAGCTCTTTAGGATTGGGTACCAGTGCTGGCGTGGCCAGTCTGGTGCAATCAGTATCATTTTTGGCTTCTCTTGTCTGACTTTTAGGAGTACCCTGGGAAGGAGAGGCAGTGGAGGAAAGGCATATACTGTCAGATTTTTCCAGCTGAAGGATAGGGCGTCCACTTTCCATGCTTGCTTGTGATAAATCCTTCTGCAAAATCTCTGCAATTGGCAGTTGTGAGGGGAGGCAAATAGATCTATGTCTGGGCATCCCCATTTCCTTGTTATGCTGAAGACTTGTGGATCCAGTTTCCATTCGTGTGGATCCATGAGGTTTCTACTTAGTTCGTCTGCCAGTGTATTTGTTTTTCCTGGCAGGAATTGTGCTTGCAGGTGAAGTTGAAAAGTCAATGCTGTGTCCCATAAGGCCATTGCTCGTCTGCAGCGAGGGTAGGAATGTGTACCTCCCTGCTTGTTTATGTACCACATGACCGTAGTATTGTCCATCTTTATCAGTAGCCATCCTGGATGAAGCAGGTCCTTGAAAGCTGTCAGGGCATTTTGAACAGCTGCATCTCTTTTTGACTGATGTGAAGATGCATCTGGTTTGCAGGCCATGTGCCCTGAATACATTTGCCTGCCATATGGGCCCCCCAGGCATAATCTGATGCATCTGTTGTCAGTGTGTCTGGCTGTGGGTAAACTGAATGGCAGACCGTTGTTGTGGTGACAGGCCTCTGCCCACCATCAAAACTCCTGTTGCAGGCAGGGAATGAGTGCAATTACTGTCTCCAGGCTGTGGCAATGCTGAGTCCAAACACTTTTTAGATACCATTGTAGTTTGCTCATATGCAGTCTGGCATATGGAATTAGTAGAATGCAGGATGCCATGAAACCCAAGGCCTGCAGGATTGTCCTTGCAGATAAGTGGGCTTTTGTTGCCAATTTCATGAAGTAAGAAATCAGTTGCTTTTGCTTGTCTGGCATGAGATAAGCCATCTGGGCAGTTGTATTTAAGCTTGCACCCAGGAATATTATCTCTTGAGGGCACTAGTTTTGATTTCTTTTCATTTACTGTGTATCCTAGGCCAATTAGTAATCTTTTTACAAATGCCAGATGCGAGTCTACAAGAATGTCTTTGCTCTCTACTTGAATTAGACAGTCGTCCAGGTAGGGATATATTTGAATTCCTCTTTGCCTGCAAAACGCAATTACTGGTGCCAGGCATTTTGTGAAGACCCTGGGTGCAGTAGGTAAGCCAAAGGGCAGTGCAGAGAATTGGTAATGCATTGAGCCAGCTATGAATCTGAGGCATCTTCTGCAAGATTGTCTGATTGGGACATGCAGGTATGCCTCTTTTAGGTCCAAAGTTATGAGCCAAGCCTTCTTGCCCAGCATGGGCAGTAGCTGCTGTAGAGTCAACATCTTGAATTTTGGAACTTCCAGGAACGTATTTAGTATAGACAGGTCCAGTATTGGTCTCCAGGTTTTGTCCTTTCTGGGCACTAGGAAAAGTCTTGAGTAAAATCATTGCCCCTGCTCTTCTTGTGGTACTTGCTGAATGGCCCTCATGTCCATGAAGGCTGTAATTTGTTTTTGTGCCTCTACCCATTAAATGAGTGGCAGGTCTGGCATACCTTTTGACCTTGGTAGGGTGTGAAAATGGAACCTGTAGCCTTGGGACATTATGTTCAGGACCCATTTGTCTTGGGTAACCATTTGCCAATTTGATGAAAAAAGTGCTAGTTTTCCCCCTAAGGGGGCTGCCAAAAGAAATGTGCTTGGATCTGGTAGAGGAAAGTCATTGGGACTGTTTAATGTAAGGTTGTGATTTGTCTTCTCCGCTTTTGGAGGTAGAAGCACCCCACTGTTTAGGCCTGTATGAGCCTTGGGGCTGAGATCTGCCTCTGGGATGCCTGTATCTGCCTCTTTGTGGTCTGTCTGACACTGGAAAGGACCAATTTTTAGAAGGCCAGTTCCCGCTAAACCTGGGTGGCTGTACCTGTAAGAAATCCTTGACTGTGCATGGATTTTGCTTTATCCTCCATTTTTTTCAACACCTCTTCTGCTTTAGTACCAAACAAAGTATCATGCTGTAATGGAGCATTTAATAATTTTGCTTTAACATGATCAGGCAGATTCTGTTCCTTTAACCAAGCATGCCTTCTAATAACAGAACCTGCAACAGCGGCCATGCAAGAGGCCTCCAGTGAATCATAACCACATTGCAAAGTATGCTTTCTCACTTGTTCAGCTGCATGTAATAAATCCTGCATTTCCTTGTTCTCTGAACATTCAGTATTTGTCAACAATTTCTGTTTAAGCAGTGACATTAAATATTGCTGATATTTAAGCATATGAAACTGACAATTTAAGGCCCTTACAGCCAAGGTAGCAGAAGTGTAAACTTTTTCCCCCCATCTGTCTAGAGCCCTAGAATCCCTATCAGCGGGGACAGGGTTTTTTGCATTGGAAGCTTTAACCCCTTTGGGACCCTGAGATATAGTTTCTGGGTCAGCAGCGGGGTTTTTATATAGGAATTTATGAGAATCCAGGACCCTGTAGTATCTATCTGGCTTAGCAGGTGCGGGGGTAAAGAGTCAGGGGACAGGCCGGACTCTGAAAATACATCTACAATGTCTAGAACAGGTGGAATAGCAAGGGGTTTGTGCTGAGGAAGTAGCAGAAAGTCTCTGAGTCTTTTCTTAGATTCAGAATAATCTTGGCTCTCCCAGTGGAAATGCTCCCTCATGGTATGTAGGGTTTACCCAAAAGAATAATCCTCAGGAGGAGAGGCTGAAGGAATGGATTCTTCAGCATCGGAATCCTCATAGGGAAGCATGGAATAATCCTGTTCAGAAGAGGAATCAGAGGAAATGGAAACCTGATCAGAAGAATCATACTCTGTCTCTTGCCTAGGCCTCTTATCAGGAGGGGGATGGGAACCCCTGATCAAAGTAATTAGGTCTTCGGCCATTTTGAGCATCTGTTTTTTAGGCATGGAAGTCTGAGTAGGAGAATGCTGTACTTGCTTCTTTGTCTTTAGAGCTGCTTTAGTCTTTTGACTTTGAAGCTGAAGATGGCTTAATATACAGTTGTGTAGGTCTGAAGACACTCTCAGAAGCTGATGCCTGCTCTGCGGCTCCAGACCCATCTGAGGGAATGATTTCTGAGTGCCCGATACCTTGAGTATCCAGAGGCCCAGTCGGCTCCACGTGAGAGTCGGAAGTGGCCTGTGGCTCTGAAGTAGCGGGCGCCAGGGGCTGCGAAAGCGCCTCACTGAGAACCAGCGACTGGCCTAGTGAAGGCCTCGTCGTCGGTTTTGGACCTCGGATGCCTATCCTTTTCCTTGTCCTTGCATTTTTTGTAAACTCCGGTTGTCGGCTGTTCTGACGGTATTATATAATTAAACCTTCGGCCAAAGTAATGAAATGCAAAATCGAACCAAAGCTTAATAGTGCGTTGGTTAAATCTAGCACAAAACCGACAGCTAGCAACATTGTGATCAGGGCCTAGGCAAGGAATACAGTAAGAGTGAAAATTCTTATGAGGTATTTGCTTCCCACAAGAAATACAATTGTTAACTTTTTCTGACATCGGTCTGGAGCAAGAAAAAAGTTTCCCCAACAAGGTACTTAGCTTTAATGAAGACTTCGGTTCTGAAATTCGGATTTGAAAATCTCAGGAGTCGGCTGACCGACACTTGCGAACTGCTTTTTCTTCGGGCACCGCGCGGCAAGAAAGACTGAAGAAAATGGCGTCTGCTGCATATCTTATATCCCTGGCGCACTAACGTCAGGGGAAGAGGCGACAGCAACCGACACCGGACCTAGACTTTGGAATTCTGGCCGACTGAGGGTAGCCTGTCAGCAGGATAACCCGAGAGTAATGACTGCAACAGTGAAACATGATGAACATGAGGAAGAATGCTTCTTGCAGCGTTAGCAGGAGGGGGTGAGCCCTCTGACCCAGAAATAGCCTCACAGAAAGGAGATTTGAAAAGACCTTTCAAGATTAACTTGTTCTTTTTCTCGTTGAGTCCTGGTCGAAAAATTTCTACAAATCCCACATGGGGGATCCACAGTAAGGTGGGTGACATTCAAATAATAGACACAAGTCATGGCCATTGGAAAGCAGTAACTTATG
Organism: Protopterus annectens; assembly: GCF_019279795.1. NCBI lineage: Eukaryota > Metazoa > Chordata > Ceratodontiformes > Protopteridae > Protopterus > Protopterus annectens. The sequence goes on from NC_056734.1 coordinate 623,554,084, forward strand.
GTCACAATCCTTACACTGCTTAAAACCAACAATACTTTTTGATGTGGAGAAGACCAGTACCAAAAGGAAGAGGAAAGGCTAGCCAAAAGGGTAAGGAGAGAGAAGGAAGAAGGATTACCAACGATGGCAATGAAGAATTACCTTAAAGGTAAAAAAAGGTAATAAAGAGAAATAGACTAAGGGGAGAGAGTCTTAAGTATACGATATGGTAGGGCAATATTAGCAGAAACTGTTTGAAAAAAGTACAGTTTTGTACCTACCATAAATGTAGATGTTCGAAGATCCACATTGCTGCAGTCCTAACACTTGGGTAGTCCGCTGTCCCAGTCGGCCCGAATACCAAAGTATAAGGCTGACGTCAGTCAAGGCGCATTAGTCTGACGTCAGGACGTCAGGGTACAAATGCGCATGACCGACGTCATATCCTCAGTCTTTTCTTGCCCCAGATGTCAGAAGACCCTAAAAAGATAAGGCCAAAACCAAAAAACACCAAACACTCCTGTACCAAATATATGTACAATATATACAAATTTACAAAAGTACAAACCCCACCCACACAACCACCCCTAAACACAGAGGGGAAGGAGGGAGGGATTGGACTGCAGCAATGTGGATCTTGAACATCTACATTTATGGTAGGTACAAAACTGTACTATGTTCTTCATCTCACATTGCTGCAGTCCTAACACTTGGGTAGAATCCCAAAGCAGAGGTAAGGGAGGCTGGCAAATCATAAAGAAGCAGGAGCTGTCAACATGCCCTGCAAAATAGCCGTGGCAAAACCAGCCCTAAATTTAGAGTAGAGAGGAAGGTGGTAATGCTTAGAGAAAGTATGCACTGAACTCCAAGTAGCTGCCTCCAAAATATCCTTAGTTGCCACCCCTCATAGAAATGCTGTTGAAGTGGCAGTAGCCCTAGTGGAATGAGGCCTAATCCCAGCTGGAATCTCCTTGCCATGATGGGAATAACAAAATGCAATGCAAAACCCAATCCACTTAGAAATAGTTTGTTTTGACACAGGCTTGCCCTGAGAACTCAAAGCAAAAGAAACAAACAACTGCTGAGACTGCCTAAAATCCTTAGTCCTGCTTAAATAACAACGCAACTGCCTGTGTACATCTAAAGTGTGCAAAATCTTTTCCCCCTTATTTTGGGGATCTGCATAAAAAGTAGGCAAATGAATAGTTTGGTTTAAAGCCACACTAGAAACCACCTTAGGCATAAAGGAAGGATTAGTACGTAATGATACCCTATCCTTATGGAAAATCAAAAAAAGCTCAACCGCCATAAGGGCCTGCAATTCAGAAACCCTTCTTGCAGAAGTAATGGCCAACAAAAAAGCAGTCTTCCAAGACAAGTATTTCAATTCAGCAGTAGCCGCAGGCTCAAAAGGTTGTAGAGTAAGTTTCTCCAACACAAAATTGAGGTCCCAAGCAGGAGTAGGAGCTCTACGTGGGGGTCTTATATTCTTTGCCCCTCTAAGAAATTGCTTGAACAAAGGATGAGAAAACAATGGTGGGTCACAATCATAGTGAGCTGAAATTGCTGCAGCATGAATCTTAATGGAAGAGAAAGACAAACCTTTGTCCAATAACTCAGTAAGATATTGAAGAGCCACACTCAAATTAGGCTCAGAAACCTCCAAATCCTTTGCTGCACTCCAAAATAAAAATCTCTTCCATTTTTCTGCGTACACTTTCCTTGTACTAGGTCTTCTGGCTTCCATAATCACATTCAAAACTTGTTGAGGAAGTTGAGACCTGCTGTGGTTCAAAACAGAATATGCCAGGCTGTTAGATGAAGAGAGTGAAGCTTGACATTGAGTAGATGACCGTCCCTCTGAGACAATAGGTGTGGAATCAAAGGTAAAGGCCATGGAGGCTTTCTTACCAGACTCCTCAGTAATGGGTACCAGTGTTGCCGAGGCCAATCTGGAGCTATTAAAATAATCCTTGGCTTGTCTTGTCTGACCTTTAGGAGTACCTTTGGGAGGAGAGGCAGAGGTGGAAAGGCATACACATGAAGATTTTTCCAACTGAAAGAAAGAGCATCCACTTTCCAAGCTGTGTGATGAAACCTTTTCGTGCAAAACTTTGGCAGCTGGTGGTTTAGTGGAGAAGCGAACAGATCTATGTCTGGAGTTCCCCATGACACTGTCAATTTCGAAATACATGAAGATCCAGTTTCCACTCGTGGGGATCCATGATTTGCCTGCTTAACACATCTGCTAAGGAGTTCTGTGCTCCCGGCAGAAACCTTGCCTGAAGATTTAGTTGCAAGCTGAGCGCAGTCTCCCACAAAATCATTGCTTGCCTGCATAGAGGATAAGAATGTGTTCCCCTTGTTTGTTGATGTACCACATGACAGTTGTGTTGTCTGTTAGAATCAACACCTGCCCTGGAAGAAGTAACTCCTTGAAAGCCATTAATGCAAACTGGACTGCTAACATCTCCTTCATGTTGATATGTAGATGCTGTAGTCTGGCAGGCCACTTGTCTTGTATCCACTTTCCATTCAGATGAGCTCCCCAAGCTATGTCTGAGGCATCTGTCGTTAGAATCTGACTCGCCTCTGGCCGGGTCACAGAGAGTCCCTTGTTTAGGTGACATTCCTGAGCCCACCACAAAAATTCCTTTTGAATGCAAGGTATTATTTGAATGACAGTGTCCAAATCCTGGCAGTGCTGTGTCCATACATTTTGAGATACCATTGCAGCTTCCTCATATGCAGTTTGGCATTGGGAAGCACCAGAATACAAGATGCCATGAACCCTAAGGCTTGAAGGACTGTCCTTGCAGTCAGCCCGGACTGAAGAGATAGTTGATGGAAGTAAAGGGAAAGATTCTTTTGTTTGTCCGGGGTTAAAAAGGCCATCTGGGTTGCTGTATTCAGTCTCACACCCAGAAAGCACATGTCTTGAGAGGGTACTAGACTGGACTTTATTTCGCTCACAGAATACCCCAGGCATCTTAGCACTGCTATCACATATTCCAAATGCTGAAAAGGTCTTCCTTTTCTTGAGCCAGAATCAGGCAGTCGTCCAAGTAAGGATAGATTTGTATTCCTTTTAGCCTGAAGTAAGCTATCACTGGAGCCAGAACTTTTGTGAATACTCTGGGCAGTAGATAAGCCAAAGGGCAATGCAGAGAACTGATAATGGGAATTCCCAGCTCGAAAACGCAGATACTTCCTGCAACTTAGTCTGATAGGCACATGAAGGTAAGCCTCCTTGAGATCTAAAGTTACCTTCCAGTGATCTTTGCCCAGCAGAGGTAAAAGCTGTTGTAACGTCAACATTTTGAACTTGGGAATGTCCAGATAAGTGTTGAGGATAGATAAATCCAAAATTGGTCTCCACGTGTTCCGCTTGTTTGGTACTAGGAACAGGCGAGAATAAAATCCTAGGCCCCTTTCTGGCACAGGAACCGGCTGAATGGCCCCTATTTGGAGTAACAGAAAAATTTGCTTGTGAGCCTCTTTTCTTTGTAGAGGAGGAATGTCTGGCATGCCGTTGAAAGGAGGCAAGGTATGGAAATAAAACCTGTAACCGTGGTGAATGATATCCAATACCCATCTGTCTTGGGTAATTAAACTCCAATTTTCTTTGAAAAGTGCCAGCCTTCCTCCCAAAGGTGCTGCCAGACGAGAAGGCTCTGGCAGCTGAAAAGGCAGGTCATTGGGTCTGTTTACGAAAGGACTGACCCCTGCCCTCACCAGAAGACTGAGCAGGTGAACTCCTGTTCTAGGCCTAAAAGAACCTTGAGCTCTGCCCCTACCACGCCTAGACCTACCCCTAGACTGGGAATCATAAGAAGGATATGTCCACCCCTTAGTAGGCCAATTTCTACTAAACTTGGAGGCTGAACCTGCAAAAATCTTTAACAGTCTGCATAGACTTAGCCTTGTCCTCCATTTTCTTTAAAACTGCTTCCACAGGCGAACCAAACAACACATCAGATTGTAACGGAGCATCTAAAATCCTTGTCTTAACATGCTCAGCTAAATTCTGATCCCTCAGCCAGGCGTGCCTGCGAAGAACAGAACCAGTGGCAGCCACCCTCGAAGAGGCCTGTACAGCATCAAAACCACATTGCAAGGAATGCTTACCCACCTGTTCAGAAACATGAACTAAATCCTGCAACTCTTTACACTCAATACCTTCCGCCAGAGCATCCACCTTAGACTTCAATTGTGAAAGGAGATAATTTTGGTATTTTAACATGTGGAACTGGCAGTTCAAAGCCCTCATGGCTAAAGTGGAAGAAGTATACACCTTCTTTCCCCATCTATCCAAAGCCCTTGCCTCTTTATCAGGAGGAACAGGATTTTTAACAACAGAAGCCTTAACACCTTTAGGCCCCTGAGAAACAGTTTCTGGGTCTGCCCTAGGACTCTTAAAAGATACTTATGAGCTTCAGGCACCCTATAATACCTATCCGGTTTAACTGGGGCAGGAGGCAAAGAATCAGGGTTCAGGGAAGCCTCTGCAAAAACATCTTCCACCACATCCAGAACAGGAGGTATAGCTAAAGGCCTATGCTGGGGTAGAAACAAAAATTCCCTAAGCCTTTTCCTGGAATCAGAGAAATCTTGACCTTCCCATTTAAAATGCTCCCTCATGGAATGAAGAGTCTCTGAAAAGAAAAATCCTCAGGAGGAGAAGCCGAAGGAGTAGAATCATCTACATCAGAATCAGAATAAGGAGGATACTCCTGTAAGACTCAGAAGCCTCCGAACACTGCTCAAAACTCTCAAGCTCAGGTTCCACCCTAGGCCTCTTATCAGGAGGGGGCATAGAACCTCTAATCATAGTAATCAAATCTTCTGCCATTTTAAGCATATGTTTCTTAGGCAGAGACCCTGAAGAACTAGGAGAGACACCCACTGAAGTTAAACCTGGCCTGCCTCTCAAAGAAGCCTTGTAAACAGAAGGGAGGGCCTAACCACCTTAGGAAGGGAGGGGAGAACAGCTACCTGAGAAGCCCCTTCAGCCTGGCCTACCTCCTGAGAGGACACATCATGTAACAGTAAAGTCTCTCCCTGAGACTCCAAAGAAACTTCTGGCAGAACCTCCGGCTCCACCGAGCCCTCTAAAGAACCGACGTCCGGGACAGACGGTTCTTCCAACCTAGGCTTTGCTGCTTTGTCCTTGCGCTTTTTAGACGAAGCGGGCGTCGGAGCATCCGACGGCATTTTATAATTACAACGCTTCCCAAAAACTAACCTGGCACAGTCTAATCTTCTCTTTATAGTGCGTTTGTTAAATCTAGCACAAGAGCGACATCCAACAACGTCGTGCTCAGGCCCTAAGCAAGGTATACACAAGGTATGGTAATCCCTATGAGGTATCTGTTTCCCACAAGAAATACAGTTATTCACTTTTTCTGACATCCGTTAAATACTGAGGCAAGAAAAACAAAATATTCCCAACGGGTACTTAGCCAACTTTGATTCGGTCTGAAACTCCGACTTCAGAAAATTTCAGAACGCCAACCTGCACTCGCAATACTGCTTCTGCATCGGACCATGCGGCAAAAAAGACTGAGGATATGACGTCGGTCATGCGCATTTGTACCCTGACGTCCTGACGTCAGACTAATGCGCCTTGACCGACGTCAGCCTTATACTTTGGTATTCGGGCCGACTGGGACAGCGGACTACCCAAGTGTTAGGACTGCAGCAATGTGAGATGAAGAACATCTTTAAAGTAGAAACGATCTATAAAACTTTCTTCAGCTAAGCGCCTAATTTTTTGAGAGTGGCTTGACATGGCTGTACAGCAACGCGGCAAACGAGATCTGAGATAACAGGGAGCAGAGCATTCTGGGTAGGACCTTGGCTCGAGCGTTTTTGGCTGACATGAGCTTGATATTTGGCTGGTTCGGTTCCGAGGTTGGGACCGATAACCCATCAGTAAGGAATGAACGAAGATTAACATCATCAGATCTGAGGTAACAGGGAGCAGAGCATTCTGGGTAGGACCTTGGCTCGAGAGTTTTTGGCTGACATGAGCTTGATATTTGGCTGGCACGGTTCCGAGGACGGGACAGATAACCCATCAGTAAGGAATGAACGAAGATTAACATCATCAGATTTATTACTACACAGTTTCTACAGGACTGTAATTCTTCTGAAGTACTGGGTCGCAGATTAAAAATAAATAAACGGCTGTAGCAGTTTACCACCTTGAACTTAGTAAATAGCTGTTTGGTGCTCCTTTAATTTTAAAATTATTTTACCTTTTATTATTGCATCAGAATCTTTTGGAAAATGAAATCTGAACTATGATGTGCTGTGAACAGCAACCAGGTTACCACCAGAAATACAAGGATAACTGGAGACTTATATTGACTCTAAAGGATGTTACTTACCCCCATGATGTGCCTCACAGATTGCCATATAGTGACCATGATTTTACACATATGAAGGGAATCATGTTTACTACCTTGGGAGTAAGAAAAAATGCATTTTCAAGGACAGCTCATCCACACTCAGCACTCTGATTTAGCTGTTAACCATTACATTTTACAGTTTCTTTCCTTGTACTAGATTAAACTTTTTAACACACGGGGCCATGTTTACATGATCCTGTGTTGTCCTTATTTTGCTATATTTTCAACAGGAGACAGTAATTTGTAGTATAATTCAGGTACTAATAGTAGCAACTACTAGAAATTACATTACAAAAAATGCTGCTGAGGTTTAACTTACTGAATAATAATAATTCAACCTTTATGTTCCTAATGAAATGTCCATTCATCATGTCTCCCAAGTCAATCCAAAGCAAGAATAAAAGATGGTTAATTTGTCGAGCAACTGGTGGAAAGAAGCAGGAATTCTGAGAGGTAGCAGAGTACCAAGAGAGCTACTCTCCAGACTGGAAGCCACCTTTTGAGAGGCTGCTTGCTATTTTGTGGGGCCAGAACTGTAGATTTCTGATAAAGCAGAAGAACGTATTTACCAGGAAGAAAGAGGTCATCATCTCTCTCTACTCTTCCTTCATTAGGCCACTCAGAGTATAATACTCCATTTGGTATGTACCTCACTAGACACATGCAACAGCTGGAAAGGCCACAAAAGTTCCCCACAAAGAGGATCCTAGGCGTTAAACACATGTCCTACATGGACAAACTCAAAAAACTCCAGCTATTCTCTGTCTCATATCATGTACTAAGAGGAGATCTCTGCTTGACTTATAAAGCCATGTCTGACCCAGCTCTGTTAGAAACGCTACATCTAAAGAAATCCCAATCCCTCCACACCACACTCTCGAAAAACTTCAACCTCATTAAAACAAATCAACAGAACATGCTGGAGGGACAGGTTCATAACCCAGAGACTGCCCATGCTCTGGAATAGACTTCTCATACATGTCAAGCAAAGCACCTCACTGGCCCTCTTCAAGAGAGATCTTGATGAGCAGATGGGAAATAGAAAGTTCACCCCCGGGAATCACTCCAGTGGCTCTACTTGATAGAGGCAGTGGGAACCAACGTCAGGCAGCACAATGCCAAGGCATTTCTATGGGCTAGGCTTGTAAAAGCTCCAGGGCCATTAGCCTAGTACACACCTATGAACCAGTGTACTTCCAGATGGTGAATGGTTTTATAAACTGGTTAAGCCTGACAAGAGTATCGGATATAATAAATGTAATAGGTCTCATGAGCTGTGACTTCAAGAGATACGTTTGGAAGAGGAAGAATATGTACAGTTACAGGGAGTATTCTTTTTTATGTTGGTGGAGAGGGGATAGGAATCAATTCTGAAACTTGCAAGAATTTTAATCACTGTGTGTGGATAAGCACTCTCACACTCATAGACGTTATACAGCAGTACCTTGGGAATGGCAGTCATTAGCATGTGTTTCTAAAGTGCTATATAGGTGTTTCTCAGGAGGATGTTGAATAACAGTCCAAGTTTTCACAAAAGACTTTTGTTACTGTTTTGAAATAATTAAAAGTGGCAGATCCCCACTAGGGTTCTTATCTGGCCCTAAGCATCAAGACATGATAAAAAAATAGACCGTGGCTGTTCCTGTTCGGAAACAAGTCAGTTGGGAAAGGCTCGTTTTGGTGGAGAGGGGGAGTCTGGAGCTTTCTGCACAAAAATAGTTGGCTCATCTTGGGAGGGATAACCAGCTGATGGTTTTTCCTGGGTATCTTTTCTGGCCGTGCAATTTTCTCCGTGCAGGGGACTGTTTTTCGCTTACAGCAAAAATATGCCAAGGTAAAACAAACTGCATGTGCTTGGAAACTGCTGTTCTGTCTGGTGGTCTTCAATGCTTCACTGGAGGCCTGTCTTACTACATGAGATCAGATCCTATTGTCTCTAACTTGGTCAGGACTACAGGGGTGCAAATGCAACACATCATGGAGATCAGAGGCAAATGCAGCAATGGCGCATCTGATCCTACAACTTTCACATCTCTGTGGTACTGAAGGGGTCACCATGGCCTCTTGCTATCTTCCACTATTTCACTAGTAACTTTTTGACTCTCAACTTTTCTCACTCTTGTTTTTCCTTTTAAATGACACCTTCATTTGAATATTAACAAAAGGTTTGAAGACGGCCCTCTGAAGGACAGCTTTTGTTTTTAATAAAGGTCTCAAACAGTGTACACAGGAGGTGGTCTTCATGGTTCTCTCTCAAACAAAACAGATGTATAAATGGCAATCTGTAAGGGAAATACGCCACCAGCAGGCACACTTATTGGCAAGCTTTTTAGGGGATGTGAGGGGCCACAGAAAACTTCAGGGTCAGATTTGCATGGATTGCAATGAAAATTCTAAAAGAAAATCTAATCTCACATTCCCAAACAAGACAGTTAGCTCACAAACTCACCCTGATGGGACTGATGAATGATGACTTACCACTTCTTGCAAATTAAAAAAAAAATAATGGTATAGACAACCCTTTCTTTTAGCGGTGTAACATAAGTCATCCTGAGATACAAAGTCCAATCACACTCTAGGAAAGTCCATTAAGCTCTGGAAAACTGATAAAAAGACAAATGTCCATGTGCAATTCACTCCCATTGATCAGAGCCACAGTGCAACACTGATCTCTATGATTAAGTAAAATATATGTACACAAACGCTAAAATTCGAGCACAAAAGGTTCCTGATAAATACCAGGTAGGTGACCCAGTATATCACAAGTTACTATTATAAAAACAAAATGATTTAGCGATTTCATCCACTCACAATGTGGACTTCATCAGAATACTTCTCAATTACACAAAACTGTTTTCTAAAATAACACTATCAACTTCAAGTATGGAACTGCATTGTTTGCATTTTCCACACTTACGGGTATGTCCTATCTTATTATACTTTCCCCTGTATTCACTGTTATTTTCAAAATTACTTTTTAAATTCCTCCCCATCTTGTACACGAAGGCGGGTAAGCTCATCTATAACATTACTAAATGTGAATAAGACAAAGGTTATGTTCAAACAGGGCAACTGTAATACCAAACACGTGATATATATGGCTAAATGCATAGAATGCCCAGGGTATTATGTGGGAAAAATTTATAGATGTTTTAAGAATAGAATTTATGATCATCTATAACATCAGGAAAAAGGACCACAATAATGCCCTATACAGACATATAGAGTGCAGGGGGGAAATCATTGCTTCAAGTTTGCTATACTGGAGCAGGTTTGCATTAACCTAAGGGGAGGTTACATCAAGGCCATATTGGGGGAGAAAGAAGTGAAGTGGCAGTTGTTTCTTGATGCCACCACACCCCCTGGAGTGAATGACAATATCCCCATTAACCCTGTATTGCTGGCTCGTTTATGATGCAGCAGGTCAGGCTCATGAAATAATGATAAAGTTCATCATTCATTTATTACTCTATTTGTTCAAATTTTATTTAGTATATTTGCAGAGAGTTTTATTTAGAGTTTGTATATTGCATATTGTATTACTGACAAAGGCATTGGGTATAACTTTAAAGTTTTTATCGGTTTTTATTGGTTAAACCCATTGGCGCCAAAATGAACTAGTATTTAAATGGTTTTGTGTAATTGAGAAGTATTCTGATGAAGTCTACATTGTGAGTGGATGAAAGCGCTAAATCGTTTTGTTTTTATAATAAAGTGACTTGTGATATACTGGGTCACCTACCTAGAATTTACCAGGAACCTTTTGTGCTCGAATTTTATAGGTTCATACTAGGCTATCTGCCCTAGGGCATTTATAAGCCTAGCCAGAGTGTGTTTGGCTTTCGCCACCCATTTTAAATTAATTTTGCTATGCCTTTTTTTGAGGTTAGTATACTGTGCCTCTGTCTAACAGTGACACAGAAGTGATAGCCGGGGTAAACCTACGATCTCCCATCCACTCATCAAGATTCCTCTTGAAGAGAGTCAATGTGGGACTCTGCCTAACCTGGACTGGGATTTTATTCCAGAGTGAAGGGAGCCTCTGGGTTATGAATCTGTCCCTCCAGCATGTCCTATTTATTTCAGTGCTGATGTTCAAGTCTCTCGAGCACGTAGCTCGATGGGATTTGGATTTTCTGAGGTGCAGCATGTCCATTAATTCCAGGTTGGACATGGCTTTATACGTCAGGCACAGATCGCCTCTGAGCAGGTGGTATGCCACTGAGTAGAGCTGGAGTTTCTTTAACCGGGCAGCATATGGCATCTGTTTGAGCCCTTTGATCCTCTTGGTGAGGTACTTTTGGGGTCTTTCCAGTTGCTGCAGGTGTCTGGTAAGGTACATCCCAAAAGGGGCATTGTACTCAATTATGGGCCTGATGAGGGATGAGTAAAGAGGCACGATGACCTCCCCTGATCTAGATGTGAATCCCTTCATGATTAGGTGGGCTATATAAAATGTTTTTCTAACCACTTTGGCCACGTGGTTGTCAAATGAGAGATTGCTATCAACTTGTTCCCCAGGTCCCTAATACATCTTCTGTACTTAATGGATTACCACCTTTGTGGCAATTTGTGGGCACTTTGTTTTTGCCAAAGGGGATGACTATACACTTTTTGGCGTTTAGCTTGAGGCCATGGCTCTGGCACCAGTTGTCTGTTTCTATGAGGCCCTTTTGGAGGATGCTTGTGTCGGCTGGAAAGTTGATTATGGTGCCCAGTTTGCAGTCATCTGCGAACTTGGTCAGCCACAGTCCTTCCGTGTTGGCCTGTACCGCCGAGAAATATATACCGAACAAGAGAGGTCCCGGGACTGAGCCTTGTGGGACACCACTTGTAACTGGTTAGGAGTCTGACATGGCTCCAGCAATTCTAACCATGTGGGTTCTGTCCTTGAGCCAGTTTGCAACCCATCTAGTGACATTGGGGTTTATATTTAAGCTGGTGAGCTTATCTATAATGCCCAAGTAGGGTATTGTATCGAAGGCTTTTGCGAGGTCCAAGTAGGCTGTGTGGACCACCCTGCCCTCGTCAATGGCCTTGGTATCTGTTTCAAAGAAATCGACCAGGTTTAAGAGGCAGGATCTGCCCTTAACAAAGCCAAACTGGGTAGGATCCAGTGTCTGTAGGTCCCCAATATCTTTATTTATGTGGTCCATGATGATCCTTTCCATAGCTTTGCAGAGCAATATAGTCAGGATTATGGGGCGATAGTTTCCAGGATCCGTTGAGGCACCACCTTTGTGGAGAGGGACCACTGTTGCTGTACGCCACTCCTTGGGTACATATCCTGTAGTAAGGCTGAGATTGAACAGTAGTTTTATGTTTGGGTTTAGCTCTTCTTGGAGTTCGTGTAGGACGCAGCCTGGGACACCATCTGGTCCCATTGATGCTGTGTTTTTTGCTTTGGAGAGGGCGGCTCTTACCTGAGCATCTGAGATGTCAGGGGGGCAGCACTCTGTTGGGATAGATATTTGCTCATTTGGTGGGGAGAGGGGGGAGAAGTTTGCACTGAACCTGTCAGCTAGGATGTTGGCAATGTCTGTGGGCTCGGTGTATTTTTTGTCATTTTGGACTAATTCTGAGCATATCTGGGAATTCCCACCCAGGTTCCTAACATAACTAAAGAAAGCCTTGTGATTATCCTTAGTGTCCTATGCAATTTTTCTCTCGAAGCTGGCCTTAGACGATTTTATGAGTGCCCGTAGTTTTTTGCTAATACTGATCAGAGATGCCTTCCCTTTTTGGGATTTTGCTCTATCATGTAGTAGCTTCCTCCTTCTATTGTATAGTTTGTTTATGGCTGGGGTCCACCAGACAGGACGTCTGCCTTTGGAGGATTGGGTCTTGGTTTTATTTGGGATTGCATGATCCATGCATTCCTGAAGGTGTTCATAGAATGCGTTTATAAAGGATTCTGCGGTCTGGGCCGTATTTTCCACAGGCCCGGGGGCTTTGAAGGATTTCGCCTAGGTTTTGAGGCGTGTGAAATTTGCTTTAGGGAAGCTTTTCACTGTGGTTTTCTGGGCAGGGGGTGGGGTCGGGATCTGAATATCCAGTGAGATTAGTTTATGGTCTGATCTTACCAGTGAGGGATACACTTCTGGTCTGGAGCATAGTGTCCCCATGTTGGTGATGATCAGGTCCAGTATGATTTCCCCTCTTGTGGGAGTGGTAACAAGTTGTTCCATAGCATTTGAGTTTATAAATTCTAGGAACCTTTGGGCTAGGGTGTTGGAGCTAGAGTAATGCTCCCAGTCTATGTTTGGGTAGTTGAAGTCGCCCAATATAATAGTGTTTGGAGAGACCTTCATATTTTCCAGTATTCTCAGGAAGGCCAAGTGGGGTTCCTGTGTTTGGGAGGGTGGTCTGTAGCAGGCTATAAACTTGAAGGCAGTTTTACCCACAGTTAGTTGCACATGGATGGTCTCTGATGCTTCGTGCTGTGCCACCAACCTGGAGGTGTGGGTATCTTTGACGAATATTGATACTCCCCCTCCTTTTGTGGTTCGGTCCAAGTTTTGGGGTCGAAAAGCATGGTATGAGGTATAACGTGGTAGTGCTGGGGTGCTCTCGGGAGCCTTGAACCAGGTTTCTGTTACTGCACAGATATCGATGTTCTCCATGCTAAGGAGAGTTTCGTCGTGCATCTTGAGGTTTAGACTTCTGGCGTTGAGTAGCATTACTCTTAGTTTCTTATCCCTTGTGATACCTATGGAGGTGGGTTTGTCTTTTGAGCCTTGCCTAAAAAAGGCACTATGGGGGTAGCAAGAGCCTTTGCCAATATCCGAAAGCCCAGGGGTGACAGGTGCAAGCCGTCCCTAGCGAAGCATCATGGCTTGTCGAGCATGTCATCCCAGGCGGACAGGCATTGGATCCCCTTTGAATGACACCAACACTTAAGCCAATTGTTGAAATTTATAATTTGTGTACATATATTTTATTTTTTCTGAGTTGGAGTACAGAAATGCTTATTTTTTAAGACTCTATGATAAAGTCTCAAAAGCTATGAGGACTGTCAACTCAATTTTAGAAAGGAGTAACACCCCACAGCAGGAACTAGTCTTTCACTAGTTTATACGTTACTGTACGGAAATTTTATAAAGCAAGCTATCCAAAACCTTTGTCACCATTACTAGACTCCCTACCCCATCCACACGGGAGGAGTGCCAAATCAAACCCATACAGCAGGCAACAAACAAAACAATATATAACAGGAAAATGGCATGGAAAAATGGTATCTTGGAAAAAATCTACTGCAGCATCAGTGATTGTGAAACCTAACTAAAAATGCTGCTTGAAAAGTCAAACATGCTTACTTCACTAGCTTAAAGATAAGACCATAGTAAATATAAAAAAATGTCAGTCAATAATAGCCTTCGACAGCCTGGTACAAAAATCCCAACACCACCTTTTTGCGTACAATATAGCATGCAAATTTAATTCACACTATACAAACATGACAAGTTCCCTTAATAAACCCAACACACAACATAGACAGTTTCACTACTACCTTCTGTCTTTCCGCAACTCTTTCCTGCACAATTAAAAAATGTATGCGAAAACTCAAACCCACCTCTCCTGCAATCAGCACTTGTAGACTGTTCCCCTCAAGAAACAATCCTATATTATGCCATTACATAAAGGGAGTAAATCAGTTGAACTAGCAAACTACAGACCTCTTAATTATTCCATCAACTCACCTAAAATACCCCAAAAATGTGTACACCTGCAGAAGCTCCTTAAAAGAAAAGGAAGTTTTGTACTTACCACAATGCTGGATCATTTTCATCTGTCCATCCGATATGACTGGTGGGTACAAAGGTGCTTTTTGTTTCTAATCCAGCTTTTGCTACTGCTCCCTGCCTTAAGCTCCTTCAAGATTTTTTCCTCTCAATCACCCTGTGCCTAAATGTCTTCACACAGATTCTGCTAAACAAGAACGATTATGAACATGATGTTAAAATATGGCAATGGCTGGGTAGAACAGCTATAGGCTGGACTGCCAAGTCCTTAGGAAGAAGTGACAATACGAAAGGAGGGGCAGTAGTAGAGCTGAGTATCTGATGGACAAGGCTGAAAAGGACCCAGCATTATGATATGTACATGACTTCCGAATTCTGTTTCATACAGTCGATCCAATCTAACTGATGTGCCAGAATCCCCAACTACCTAAATTCCTGGGTGGCACCATAACAGGATACCTCCGAGAACTGTACTAAAGGATCCTCTAGATTTGGATATGCTTGGCAAAGGTATGCAACGTAGACCATGCTGCAGCACAAATTTCATCCACAGCAGAATTTTTCAAAAAGGTTAGCTGGTAACACTTTATCCTATGAAGTGTATACAAATGACAGCCATCTGGACACATTATTTTAGAGATTTTTTTGTCTTAGCTTACCAAGAAATGAACAACTGTTTATGTTTTCTCTTACTTCCATTGAGGCAAAATCTGAGCTGCCTATGTGCATCAAGAGTGAGAATGATGTACTTTACACTGGTTTGAAAAGCAGGCTGGTAACTGTACTAGCTGATTTAGATTGGCTCAGATAATTCTGGGGATAAAAGATGAATTAGTTTGGAGAAATATTATGCTTATGAAAGACCAAGTACAAAGGGTTGACTGACTAAACTTGCAATTCTGAAATGTTTCTTACAGAAATAACCATTCCTAAAAACTGAGATTTCCAAGACCCATTGACCCCCCTTGGAACAAGTTTCTTCTGCAAAGCTAAAGTGAATACTTATAAGACAAAATTCAACTTGCATGGAGGAATCGGGTCCTTTACTGGAGGGAGGAGGAGGAAGAAAGTGTTAAATTTGACAGGAACCGAATGACAGCTGAAACACAGGTAGAAAACAGGTCAACACCTTGGTTTGCTGCCTATAAAGAGAAGTGTTCCCATTTGCTTTTACAGACACAATGAGTGGATTCCTAATTGAGATGCAGAGAGAATGTGGATGATGATGTTCTAAGGTAATGAAGGGGCTTTAGCAATCAAGGGAACTTTAGAAACCATGCAGTTAACTTTAGGTTCTGCAAGTCCGGGTGAGGCTGTCCAAACTAATGCAATAGGAGATCAGGCTGAGGATCTAGAAGCCATGGATGAGGACTAAGGAAGGTAAACCAGATTTGCCTCAGCCAAAATGCAGCAACGAGGAGGTCACTGGCTTTGTACGATGCTGCTTTCTGCAAAAATCTTGATATCAGAAGAAGGGGTTAGGTGTACAGAACTCCAGAGGGCCACAGTAGAAGATTCACTTTGTTACTACTGGATTGAGAGATCACACTCATGAGGCATCAGGATGGACCCATTCAGCCTGTTAACCAGGCAACCGTCTCTCACCAGAATGAAAGTTGTAACCAGAAAGAGGTGCAAAGTGATTGCCCAAACCCTCTTGGCATTTCTGCAAAGGAAGTGTGATCGGACGATTCCTTGCGTGTCCAAATACCACACTTCAATCATGTTGTCTATTTGAACGGAAACTGTACCCAGAGGAAGGTGGTCCTAGAATTCTTGCACTGCTAGGAGGACTTCCCTTCTCTTTCGAATACTGATGTTAAAAACTGACATTTGTCTGATTAAGATCCTTGTACCATCATCCCTAGAAATGCCTCCCCTACCCCAAAGAGGAGGCATTCGTAATGACCACTGACAAAAGTGAGGGGAAAACTGAGGGTCTCCCCATAGAAGGTGTCAGACAATTAGCCACCATTCTTCTACATCTTAACAACTTTTGGCTCTGCTCTTGTACCAATCCAGACTAATCAACTTTCTACTATCATATTTCCTTACTTCAAAACTGCAATCTTTCTCTGTGATCACAAACGACTTAATGACTGAACAGTTTCTATTCTAAAAAAAAAAAAAAAAAAAATTTTTGAAATGACCTAAATGGAGTGCAGTCTTTAAAAGAATTTATGCCTTTCTGAATACGTAGATAGCACCATATGTTTTCTATTACTTGATCTAGACTAATAAGTTTGCATGGTGGCTCATTGTCTATGTCACAAACATTGATTGTATATGTTCAATTTCTATAACCTTGTTTTAATCTGTGGAGCTTTTCTCCCCGGGCCTCCACTGAAAATGGAAATTATCCAGCTGGACTAGCCCGGTCAACAAATGTAAAATAAAAATAAATAAAAATTCTAAATTGAGTTCTTCACAACTGAATTATGTGAATGGGGCTGAGGGGTGATATGAAACCTGGTCCCAATGAACTATGAACAACCACTGCAGTATGCACATGTAAAAACATAAGTGAGTGAGTGAGTGAGTGAGTGACTATGACCATCATAGAAGCCATCACCCTACAACTCAGAGAACTAGAGACGCTATAGAAGAGGAATGATTTAAAAGACACTGGATTAACACTCTGAGACAAAAGGACTGGGTCTGGGGAACACTGACAATGCAGTCTGCTGTGTCCAGATGGCAGTCAATAAACAGTACGGACTGAAGTAGTTGAAGGTTTGAATTTTTGTCATTTACAGAAATACCTAAGGATAGGCAGAGCTGTAGCAAGTAATCTCTTGCTCTGACGGGAGACTCTGACCATAGCAGTGAAGATTCAGCAATTCAAGTACAGGAACACATGGATCCGTTTGAGTCTCAGGTGAGCTGCAACTACTGCCATGCACTTGTTGAACACCAGGGAGCAGTGGTGGGACCAGTAGGCAGGGCTCTGAAATTAAAATGACTGGTTCCTAGCTGGAAGTATAAAAACTGCTGAGATGCCTTGGAGCAAGGCATCCTGGAGATCTACCAAGCATATCCAATGGTTTGCTTTTAGACAAGACAAAATCACTTGCACCATGACCATTCTGAATGGGATCTTTCTGAGGACCAGGATAGGCCTGGGGTCTTTTGAAGGACTAAAAAAAGAAACCCAAAAAAATTCCAAACCCTCTCTGGTCTTAGGGGGCCTCTTGGATGGCTCTTTTTTTCTAAGAAAACCAGTACTTTTCTTTTGGACATTAAGTTGGACAAAAATGTCAGGAAGCAGCTGAGAATGGTGGGGCAAGGGGTGGGTATAGGATATGGTATGGTCTCCGGATACCCTCAGTCTCACCCCCACACATCCTGTATGATGACTAACCAATGCAGCACAGTAGAGAAATAAATGGCCTCCCCATCTGCATCCACAGGTCAACAGTCAGGTAAGTCTTCTGGGATGATGGAAATATTTTCCTGAAAATGGTCCACAAAATCCCGTTTTGCAGACTTCCTTAACCTCTGGGTTAATGTCCATTTAAGGGGTTGCTTGCAACAGAGTCAAAGAGTCACCACTGGGGTTTCCAGAACTATAAGGATATGGCCTCTTCTAGTGGCTGTTGCAGGATCTTTGGGGATGTCAAATTTGACACCCCCAGAGTCTCATCTTCATGCTTGCACCTCAACAACTTGTCTTTCACTATAAATCTGAATGAGGCATGACAACACAGTGAGCATTAGTGAAGGACACCTTACAACTGTCTGCAAAGTGCCAAAGGTGAAGCCAGGCATGATGTTTCATGGTAATGTCTGTGTCCATCACCCTGGGTGCTTCATTAGCTGTGTTATGCAGCAGCTGCATAATGAGATTAGTAATGTTAAGCATGGTCCCCACCTGTAGTCTGTTTCCCTGACTTGGGTGTGAGGTGGCTTTTGCAATAATTCTAAAGCTTGTTCCCATAAATCTCTCTGGAAGCAGTTCACATGTGTATAATTCAATCTCCTCAGAGTAAAGGCACCTGAGATGTATGCATACTTCCACATTCTGTCTATCCCTCTGGACTCAGTGATAAATGGATGGGCACTGGCTGCATTATCCAGCAGCTCTTGCCTGATCAATGCTGCTATGCTCAGAAAGTCCACAGGACACAAAGGAATCTTTTCGAGTTTACTTAGCATGGTTTCTGAAAACAATGATTCCTACTATGACCTCCTGGTGGCCAAATCTAAAAGCTGTACAGAAGGACAGATCATTCAGTAGGTAGAGGATGCAGAATGATAAGCCCTAAAGAGCTCCTCCCAATCCTGGCAGGGGGAGGGGTCAGCTGATCATGATCCCATATATCTCATCAATGCAAGGATCTGACCAAATGTAGTGTCTTCTATAGGGTATTGGATAGAACCCTCTCTCATTCACAAAAGTTAGTGTCAGATGTCAATAACGCCATAGAAGAGTCTATGTGCCTCCACTTGCACATCCTCTTCCTGGAAATACCAGAGCGACCCAAAACCCTAGAGGGGTCAGACTAGACCTGTAAAGGCTCCTTGAGGCGCTCTGACTCTGGGACCTCTGATGAACAAGCTGAAATACAGTTGGCTAGGTCCCAAGGCTGGAACCAAGATCGGTGGAGTCTGGGATTGCAATCTGGAAGGCATGGCAATCATCCTTCTCCATCCCCTTTAATGCAGACTCTGGATCCATTAATATCCACCAAAGTGGATGTAAGAGGCACCAGAAACGGGAGCACAGCAGCTGAAGACATGAAGGCTTTTGAGTCCGAGACTGGTGCTAATTTCAGTTGAGACTTCAAAGTAAGCAAGCACTTGTAACTTGTTTTTAAAAAGTACAACTGTGTTAGTAAACTTACCACAACAGTAAATGTTCAAATGATCACTACTGCAATATTAGCTATATGGGTTATATCTTGCCAAGGATACAGTAGCTGGCTAGCTTCCAAAGATTTAGAGAATGTTCCACATGTCCAAACCTTCAGCCAGCTCAAGCTGAGATGACTAAAAACATAGGTCTGGGGGCCAAGCCCTTCAGAGCTTTAATGCCAACAGAGAAGGACAATGCTAAGGCCAAAAAAATAAATAAATAAAATCCACACCCTGGCATAAAAACACACACCAAAAACTGAGGAGGGTGGAAGGAGGAAGTAACAACTGCAGCAGTGATCATTCAAACATCTACTGTTATGACAAGTTTTACATAAATAACTGTACTATGTTCATACATTGATAACTGCTGCAGTACCCTTAGCTATAGGAGTAGATTACCTCAGCTAACTATATTTGGTACGCAGAGCCTAGGAGCCCCTGGAAAATTGTCCTAGCAAATCTTGAGCTGGACCAAGAAGAATCAAGTTTCTAGTGCTTTGTAAAAGTATGTACACAGGACTAGGTAGCAGCTTCTAGAATATTTCTAGAATCCAACCATTTCTAAAAGTCATTGATGGATCCAATGGCCTGGCTGAGTGGGCATTGACCCTACCTGGAATAGTTTTATGGTAAGTATAATAAAAAAGGGCAATTGCTTTACACAACCATTTGGAAATACTCTTTTGGCACAGGTTGTCCCTTTTTACCTTCACAAAAAATAAATGATCTGAAGGTCTGACAGGCTTAGTTTTGCCAAGACAGTACCCTAGTTGTCTGGGGAAATTCAACATATACAGTATCCTCTCTCCATTATTTTCAGGTTCAGGACAGAAAAAGAAGAAATGGACAGTTTGGTTGAAAGAAAACTCTTGATACCATTTTAGGCAGAAAAGAAGGATCAGTTCTCAAAGAAACCCCGTCCCTATGGAAAACAAGATAGAAGTGACTCACTATAAGAGTGTGCGGCTCAGATACCATTTTTCCAGAGGTCAAACAAATCAGTAAAACTACCTTCCTTGTTAAGGGCCTTAAGTCAGCCAGATCATCTGGTTCAAATGCAAGTGTTGTTAGATTCTCTAACTCAAAATTACAATTCGAAGGGAGGTGTCACTAGTTTTCTTGGAGGCCTCTTATGCAAACACCTTTCAAGAACATTTTGACACGAGACTATGCTGCAAGGAGAGTTTCCATGGCCAGACATGCTGAAATTGCCAATAAATGAACCTTGACAGAGGAATAAGAAGGGCCATAGGAAAGTCTGCATCCTCTGGGGAGGGCGCACTTCACATCTCCATAGATCAAGTAATAAAGGCCCAATCCGAGGACAAAGAACACAGCTTCCATGGGACCTGATAGTATCCCAGGCACAGCTTCCATGGGACCTGATAGTATCCCAGGCTGTATTCTGCACTCTCTCTAGCAAGAACTGGCTTCGCCACTGAGCACCTTATTCAACCACAGCCTAAGTACACGCTTCATTCCAGCAGAGTGGAGAACTGCCATAGTCATTCCCTTGCACACAGGTGGTGCCACTACTGACCCTGGAAACTATCGCTCCATTAGCTTGACAACCTGATATGTAAAGCCATAGAGCGTATTACTATGGATCTCAAACTACATACAGAGACACCTTTCAAGAAGTCTCTACGCAACTTGTGCGACATTAAGTTCAAGGTAGGATCACCAATGTGGAAATTTGAGATTGCAGCGAGTTGTACTCCGATGGTTGCTGCAGCTGAACCCTGTTGAAAGAGTTCCTCCAAGAATTCCAAAATAGAGTGAATATGCGCAGAAAAGGGGTCAATGTTCCTGTTTTGAGCCCAGAGGGAAAACCTTTTCCATTTGCTAGAATACAGTTTTCTGGTGGAAGCTTTATGAGAGGACATAAAGATATGTTTAACTGTTGGAGGGAAATTCTGAAGCTTGACTAGATTGGGAAGTGCAGCAGCCAAGCTGTCAAGCTGAAGGTGTGGAGAGAGGGATGAAGTGCACCTGACATACGTATCAGCAGGTCTGGAACTGGGTCCAGAGTCCAAGGCTTCTCCTGAAGATGAGGCCAAAGGAAGGGGAACCAAACTTGACGAGGCCAGTAAGGAGCAATGAGAATCATCCTGCTTCCCAAGGACTGTGCTTTCTGAATGACTCTGGGTATGAGAGGAAACGGAGGAAAGGCATACAGAAGTCCCAAGGGCCAATTGTGAGCAAGTGCGTCTCTCGGTGTCTCCCCCGCAGGGGGGATTAGAGTAAAGTAGTTGCTGCACTTGGCATTCATGGGAGTGGTAAAAAGATTGCAGCAAGGCAGACCCCATGTTCAGACAATCCTTTCTGCTATGTTCTAATTGAGAGACCACTTGTGAAGCATTAAAATTGCCCTGCTCAGCTTGTCTGCTATAACATTGGACTTCCCCAGAATGTGTGTTGCTATTAGAAAAAACTGGGACAAAATTGCCTGTTGCCAAACTTAGGGCCTCACGACAAAGAGGGTAAGATCTGGTTCCCCCTGCTTATGCACCAAACCACAGACATATTGTCTGACTGTATCACAATTGTCCCTAGAGGGAGAGTCGTGAAGTGCTTGCAACGCAAGAAGCACTGCTCTCATCTCTAGGACATTTATATGCAAGTGAACCTCGTATTGTAGCCATATACCTTGGACTGTTCTCCCCAGATAATGCCCACCCCAATCTGGGAAGCGCCCGTGGTCACAGTAACGAAGGGTTGTTGTGGAACAAAGGGTCTCCCCTATGGTCACATGGCTGGAGTGTATCCACCATCTTAAGTTGTTTTTGCACGATTCTGTTAATCCTGATCAGGTGAGACATAGGAAGCTCCTGAAGTGACCATTGGGAGAACAGCAGCCATTGAAGGATCCTCATGTTCATTCCGGCAAGGGGAACCAGTGTTATTGTGGAAGCCATTGTCCCTAATAATCTTAGAACTATCTTTGCTTTCACCGTGGTCTTGGGAAGAAGATGAAGTATCTGTTGTCTGAATGCTGAAACTAGTCTGTTGGAAGACGTGCTACCAAAGAAGCGGTGTCTAGATCTGCACCTGTAAATGCAATATGCTGACAGGGCAACAAGGCAGATTTTTGAAAGTTGACTGTAATGCCCAACTGAGCGCAAATTTCCAAAGTCAGATCCCTGGCTTGTTGGAGTAGATGTTTGGTGGTGGCAGATAGGAGCCAGTCGTCTAGATAGGGAAACACTCGGAATCCTAGACGCCTAAGGTGAGCCGTGACTACTGCCATGCATTTGGTGAACACTCTGGGGGCTGTAGTGACACCAAAGGGCAAAAGCTCTGAATTGATAATGATTGGCTCCCAGCCAGAAGTGTAAGTACCTTCTGGATGCCCTGTCCATTTTTATGTGGTAGTAAGCATCTTGAAGGTCTACAGAGCACATCCAATCGTCTTTCCCTAAAAAGGGAAGTATAGACTGCAGCGTCACCATTCGGAACTTTGACTTCTTGACAGATTTCTTTAATTTGCTTAGGTCTAATATGGGTCGCCAGTCCCCTATTCTTTTTGGCACCAAAAAGAATCTTAAGTAAGTTCAGAATCCTATTTGGTCTGCAGGGACTTCTTGGATGACACTTGTGCAACAACTTTTGAATCTCTATAGTTGCTTGCTTCCTTAGATGGAGTAGAACATCTGGGATTGTTCTGGTCTGTGGGACAGGATAGGAAAAGGGAATGGAATATCATCTGGATATTATTCTTGGTACCCACTCGTCTCTTGTGATAGTTTGCCAGGCTTCTGGGTACATAGATAAACGCACCCGACTGCCTCCACAGTAGAGCAGTCGGGCCTCCTTTCAGGAGCGATGATAGGGGCGTCCGCAAAAGGAATTATGGTCACACCCTGGTTCTGCGGGCCCCCCTCTGCCTCTAGAGCAGCATCTACCATGGTAACCTCCCCCTCTGCCCCTGGGGAAGGAATCACCCCATGTGTCCTGGAAAACTCTGTTGGATCTTCTGAACCACATTTTCCCACTCTTCTGACCTTTAGGATAAGGTCTTAAAGGTACAGAAACACGTACTCCAATGGCAGAGAGAGTTTTTCCTTCCTGCTCGCATCAGGTGACAGTGTCCTTTTACTTTGGGTCCAAAGAGTGAGGAACCGTCAAAAAGGGCATTAGTAAAAGTAGACTTAAAGGGCTCCGCAAAATTGCACAAACACATCCAGGAGTGTCTCCTAAGGGAAACTCCAGAACCCGCAGCCTTGCTCGCTCCATCAGTTGCGTAGGAGATCAGCCTCATGGAGGAGTTGACGATGCAATTTAAGGTGGATAGCTGGGAGGAGACCTTTTCTTTCACTCCCGCAGTCAATGTACCTTGTAGAGTATCTCCTAGTTCTTTCAGGAGATCTCTCTGTAGCCTTGTGAAAGGAGTGAGGTAGTTCAGCGATCGAACAGTAAAGGTCGCTGATGAAAAGACAAGCTTCCAGTATCTGTCTATCGTTCAAGAGTCTTTATTCGGAGGATGAACAGATGAGGAGGTCTCTGAAAGTTCCTTCTTGGTGGCTGCTGCCACCACCATAACATCTACAGGTACCCCCTTAGTAAGGAAATCCTTTCCGGAAGGATCTGATAAGAATTTGTTTGGCCTCCGAGGGACTGGTTCCATTGTCAGGTGACTCCCACGCCTTTCGACTGACCATGTCCATTAGCTCGTCGAAAGGCGGAGACACACAGAAGGCTGAAGGTTGAGATCCAAAAGCCTTCAAGTACACAGACTGCTCATCAGAAGGGGTGGTGGTCTGCCAGCCACCTCTCTACTTCAGGATCTCTACAATATCTACGAATGAGATATCAGAGGATGACCGTGGGGACCCTTCTGACTCCTTGAGGTCAGTGGCGGAAGTGACGGACTCATCTGGTGAATCTACGTGCTTCCTCTGGCAAGTTCTCTTCTGAGGGGACTCCTCAGAAGGGTATTCTGGGGAGGTCTTGGAAGAGAGGAGTTCACCCAATGGGGGATCCTGAGACTCTAGATCTCTGCTGTCCTGTGGAATGGATGGTGCCGAGACAGTAGCCGGTGCCTTAAGGGGACGAGTGCTGGTATCCTTATGTGGAGCTGTAGGGGCAGACAGCACACTCCTCATCAGCTCAAAGGCAGATACTACCGGCTCTGAATACTCCCTCAGCTTCAAGGGGACAGAGGAAGCCACCGGACCCAGCGAGATCAGACATAAGGCTGATGTAGGAGCAGAGCTAACCCGGCCAACGCTCCAAGGGATAGGTTCAGCACCGAAGACGATTGGGGCTAAGAATTGCCCTTGGGGCTGACTGGGGAACCCCAGCTCCCAGACTCTCCGGACAGTGCCGAGAGTGTTGGAGCAGAAGTCGACTCCGTGATCACCAACAGGGGTCTCGGAATCGACAGATCCACAGTAAGTGGTGCCAAGCACTCTGGCTCCAAAGGTCCAGCTTGACTCAGAGGAGGAACAGCAGTGGGTACAATTGGTACAGTAGGCTCTGGGACCAAATGGGTCAGTGCCGAAAATAATTTGGTTAGCACCAGCAACTTCAAGAGTCTGCGCACCACCCATTCCACGTCATCTTCAGCCAAGCTCCTGGTGGACCTGGTTGATAGGAACGGAGAAAGTACAGTTGTGTACACTTACCATAAATGTAGACGTTCGAGTGTATTCACCATTGCAGTCATTACATTTGGGTTATCTGCTTGCAGGTAGCCCTCAGCCGGCCTGATTATCAAAGTCTTGGGTCCTACATCGGTTGCGGTTTCTTCTTCCATGACGTCAGGTAGTCAGGGGTATGAAGCATGCAGCTGACGCCATTACATTAGTTGTTCTTGCCCCAGATATCAGGTGCCCCCATAATGGGAAGCAATTATATTCGAGGTTACACCTCCAACTATAAGCAAATACACCAAAATGCTTAAAAACAGTAAACAAGAAAAGAGGTATAGCAAGAAGTCAGGGAGCTAGAGGGAGGGTAACCAGGACTGCAACAGTGAATACACTCGAACATCTACATTTATGGTAAAAGTGTACAGAACTGTACTATGTTCTTCGTGTTTCATTGTTGTAATCATTACATTTGGATAGATTCTGAAAGCTAAGGAAGGGAGGAGGCAATTAGAGAGCATTAGGACCAGCTATTAGGCCCTGCAAGACTGCAGTGGCAAAACCAGCTCTGGATTTAGAGAAAGTAGGCAAGTGGTAATGCTTGGTGAAGGTATGAACAGAACTTCAGGTAGCAGCTTCTAGGATGTCCCTGGTAGGAACACCTCTAAGAAAGGCTGTTGAAGTAGATGCAGCCCTGGTGGAAAGTGAAATTATCTCCTGTGGGGTAGGTTTTCCATGGTGCTTATAGCAGAAATTAATGCAATGGACTATCCATTTAGAAATGGTTTGCTTTGAAATGGCCTTCTCCTCTGCCCATGCATCAAAGGCATCTAGCAACTGTTCAGTTTTCCAGAGAGGCTTAGTCCTGTCCAAATAAAATCTAAGTTGTCTGTGCACGTCCAAAGAGTGCAGTATTCATTCTCCTTTGTTCTGTGGATTATTAAAGAAGGTTGGCAAATGGATGGACTGATTAAGGGCCACACTGGATACCACCTTGGGCATAAAGGAAGGATTGGTCCTGAGGGACACCCTGTCTGCATGGAAGATTATGAAGGGCTCCACTGCCATGAGGGCCTGTAATTCAGACACTCTTCTAGCTGCAGTGATGGCTAAAAGGAAAGCAGTTTTCCAAGAAAGTTATTTCAACTCTGCAGTTGCAGCTGGCTCAAAGGGAGGTAGAGTGAGCTTTTCCAATACAATGTTAAGGTCCCAGGCTGGAGTAGGGGCTCTCCTGGGTGGTCTTAAATGTTTGGCCCCTCTGAGGAATTGCTTCAGCAGGGGGTGAGAGAAGAGGGGTGGCTCTGTATTTTAATGTGCTGAAATGGCAGAGGCAAGAATTTTAACAGAAGAGAAGGAAAGGCCCTCGTGAAGCATCTCTGTTAAGTACTGAAGAATATGTGGTAAGCTGGGCACTGTTGTGCCCATCCCCTGAGTTTGGTTCCAGGAACAGAATCTTTTCCACTTTTCAGCATAGGACTTTCTAGTACTAGGCCTCCTTGTCTCCAAAATGACATCCAGCACTTGCTTACTGGGGGATGGTAATGGAGAGCTCAGGTAATTAGCCAGGCTGCAAGGTTCAGGGTTTGAAGCTGGGGGTGCAGAATCTGGCCCTCCTGCTGTGACAGCAGGGAAGGGGTCTGAGGCAGGTGTCATGGTTCCAGCAGTGACACACCGTGCAAGAGGGGGTACCATTGTTGGCGTGGCCAGTCTGGTGCAATGAGTATTGTCCTTGGTTTGTCCTGTTTGATCTTTAGTAGAACTTTGGAGAGGAGAGGCAGAGGGGGCAAGACAAAAGAGGTTCTCCCAGGTGAAGGACAAGGCATTCACTTTCCAAGCTTGTCTGTGGGGAGTCCTTGTGCAGAATTTGTCCAATTGGTAGTCCTGAGGGGAGGCAAACAGGTCTATCTCTGGGCTCCCCATTTGTTTCTCAACATGTTGAACATCTTTGGTTCCAGTTTCCACTCGTGTGGGTCCATAAGATTTCTGCTTAGGTGATCTGCCAGTGAATTTAGCTTGCCTGGCAGGAATTGAGCTTGTAGGTGCACTTGGTAGCTCAAGGCTGAGTTCCACAGAGCCATGGCTAGTCTGCAGAGAGGCTATGAGTGGGTTCCACCTGCTTGTTTATGTACCACATAACAGTGGTGTTGTCTGTCTTTACCAATAATTGTCCTGGAAGAATGTGGTCCTTGTAGGCTGTCAGAGAATTCTGTACAGCTAACATTTCTTTTTGATTGATATGCAGGTGCATTTGACTCAGGTTCCATTTGCCCAAATGCATTGCCCTGCCAAGTGAGCCCCTCATTCATAGTCTGATGTATCTATCTGTTAGGGTTTGGACGGCAGGGGCTAGAGTGAATGGCAGTCCCTTGTTGTGGTACCAGGACTCTGCCCACCAAAGGAACTCTGTCTTTATACAAGGGATGATAGGAATCATTAATTCCAAGTCCTGAGAATGTTGACACCATAGGCTTTTTAGATACCACTGTAGTTTCCTCATACGCAGTCTTGCATATGGAATAAGTAGGATGCAAGAGGCCATGACCCCAGAGCTTGCAGTATTTTCCTTGCAGTTAGCTGGGACTTTGTGGCCAGTTATTTGAAGTAGGCTGTCAGATAAACTTGTTTCTCTGGTGTGAGGTAGGCCATCTGAGAAGTTGTGTTCAAGCTCGCTCCCAGGAATACAATTTGTTGGCAGGGTTCTAGATGAGATTTTGTTTCGTTTATGGTGTACCCCAGTGAGGTTGGCAGTTTCTTTACAAATGCCAGATGATTTAATAGTATGTCCTGGCTTTCTGCTTGAATTAGACAATCGTCCAGGTATAGGTATATTTGACTATTTCTTTGCCTGCAGAATGCAATGACTGGAGCTAGGCATTTTGTGAATACCCTGGACGCAGTAGATAAGCCAAAGAGCAGTGCAGAGAACTGATAGTGCATGTAGCCTGCTCTGAAGCGTACTTTCTGCAAAAGTCCCTTATTGGGATGTGCAGATAACCTTACTTTAAATCCAATGTTGCCAACCAGGCATTTTTGCCTAGCATGGGAAGCAGCTGATGAAGAGTCAGCATTTTGAATTTTGGAATTACCAAAAAGGTGTTTAGAATAGATAGGTCCAGGACAGGACGCCATGAATTGTCTTTTCTGGGTACCAGGAAAAGTCTTGAGTAAAAACCTTGTCCCCATTCTTCTGCTGGGACAGGTTGAATAGCCCTGATACTTAGAAGAGAGAGAACCTGCTGTTGAGTCTCTGCCCACTGATTTGGGGGTAGGTCTGGCCAACCTTTTGGGGTTGTAAGTTGTGGAAGTAGAATCTGTATCCTCGGGAAACTATATTTAAAACCCATTTGTCTTGGGTAATGAGTTCCCAGTTTTTTGCATGCAGGGCAATCTTTCCCCCTAAAGGTGCGGTCAGTTGAGCAGGGCTTGGAAGGTTTAAGGTTAAGTCATTGTGACAGTTTACCATAGTGGGGGTGTCTTACTACGTCCAGCTTTGGAAGTGGGAGCCCCCCCACTGCTTAGGCCTGCGAGCACCTTGAGACTGTGGCCTAGGTGGTCTGCTGTTCCTGGATTTGGACTGAGAAGGCCTGGCAGAAACAGGAATGGACCAATTCTTAGAAGACCAATGCCTACTATATCTGGGCGGCTGTACTTGCAGGAAATCTTTAACAGTCTGCATAGATTTAGCTTTTACCTCCATCTTTTTAAGTACTACTACTGCTTTGTTGCCAAACAGGTGGTCTTGGTTTAAGGGAGCATCCAGTAATTTGTCTAACATGATCTGGCAAAGTTTCCTCCTTAAGCCAAGCATGCCTTCTAAGAACAGACCCAGTAACAGCAGGCCTACAAGATGCCTCTAAGGAGTCAAAACCACATTGCAAAGTACGTTTACTAACTTGTTCAGCAGAATGCATTAAATCCTGTAATTTCAGCACAACCAGGAATCAACATCAATTTCTGTTTAAGTAATCCAATAATATGCTGCTGGTACTTTAACATACGAAACTGGCAGTTTAAGGCCCTAATGGCCAAAGTAGTAGAAGTGTATACCTTCTTACCCAATCTGTCCAGGGCCCTGGAATCTCTGTCAGAGGGGGTAGGGTTTTTGGCAGTAGTAGCCTTAATGCCTTTGGGTCCCTGTCTAATGGTCTCTGGGTCCACAGTAGGATTCTTAAAGAGGACCTTGAGAGTGTCAGGTACTCTGTAATACTGGTCAGGTTTCCTGAGAGCCAGAGATAAGGTGTCTGGGGGCCAGGCTAGATTCCAGGAAGGCATCATCTATAATGTCCAGTACAGGGGGGACAGCTAAAGGCATGTGTTGAGGCAGGAGTAAGAATTCCCTAAGCCTCTTTTTGGAGCCAAATCCTGGCTTTTCCAGCGGAAATGCTCTCTAAGAGTGCAAAGTTTCACCAAAAGAGAAATCTTCTGGAGGGGAAGCAGAGGGAATGGAGTCCTCTGCATCAGAATCCTCACAGGTAGATAAGGGCAAATCCTGGTCATCAGAAGAAACAGAAATTTCAGAATCCTGATCAGAAGGAAAATCAGTTCTAGTTTTTTTTTGAGGGAAAAGGGTGGCTTCCCCTAATTAGAGTAATAAGGTCTTCAGCCATTCTTATTTGTTTTTTTGGCATATGGGCCTGACCATGTGGTTTGGATGTCAGTTTTCTAGGCGTGGATCGTGTTTTAGGCCTTGAAGAAGAAGCTGGTTTCGGTTTGATATTCAAGTCAGTAGGCCTGAATACACACTCAGAAGCCGGTGCCTGCACAGCGGCTCTGGACCCATACAAGGTAGAGACATCTGCAGGTTCCATAGTGGAAGAAGCATCTCGCTGCATATCGGCCTCCGAATGGGTCTCAGTAAAGGCCTGCGAATCTGAAATAGTGGGTATCAGGGGCTGCAAAAGCACCTCACTGAGTATTGGTGAACTGGCAACTAGCTTAACAGAAGCATTGTCGGCAGCTTTGGATCTATGTGGTCTGTCTCTATCTTTATCTATACGTTTTTTTGGAATGTCAGTAGTCGGATGGCTTACCGAAGCCATTTCTGGATAATTAAACAGAGTACCGAAATAGTTAGATGTGAAAATGAACTGACAAAGAATAGTACAAGGATTGAATAAGGCACAAAACCGACAGTGAGGGGAGTCGTGGTCTGGGTCTAAGCAAGGAATGCAGTACGAATGAAAATCTTTATGAGGTATTTGCTTTCCACAAGTAATACAATTGTTAACTTTTACTGACATCGGTTTAGAGCAAGAAAAAGAATCCCCAACGGGGTTACTTAGCTTTTTTGAAGACTTTGGTTCTGAAACTCGAAAACGAAAATTTCAGGAGTCGGCCGACCGGCACTAGAGAACTACTTCTGCTTCGGGCACCGCACGGCAAGAATGACGGACTTCTAGCAGACGCCTGAAGGTTTTGGGCCAAATGTGACTGGTATCTGCAACTGTTTATAATTCCCTCCACCTTGACTAAAGCCCCAGTTCCAGCTGAAGAAAAGCAACCCCAAAGCATCATACTGCCACCACCATGCTTCACCGTGGGGATGGTGTTCTTTTGGTGATGCGAAGTGTTGTTTTTGTGCCATTCATAGCTTTTGAAATTGTGGCCAAAAATTTCAACCTTGTTCTCATCAGACCATAAAACATTTTCCCACATGCTTTTGGGAAACTTGATGTATTGTTTTGCTAAATTTTAGCTGGGCCTGCATGTTTTTCTGTGTAAGAAAAGGCTTCTGTCTTTCTACCCTACCCACAGTCCAGACATATGGAGAATTTGTGAGATTGTTGTCACATGTAGTACACAAACGGTACTGGCCAGAAATTACTGCAGCTCCTTCAGTGTTCCTGTAGAGGTCTCTTGGCAGCCTCCCTGACCAGTTTTCATCTTGTCTTTTCATCAATTTTGGAGGGACGTCTAGTTCTTTGCAAGTCAGTGCTGTCCCACATTTTCTCCACCTTTTGATGACTGTCTTCACTGTGTTCCATGGTATATCCAATGCTGTGGACATTTTTTTGTAACCTTCTCCTGATACCTTTGAACAATGAGATCCATTTGATGCTTTGTAAGCTCTCTGCGAACCATGGCTTTTGCTGTAGCAGGCAACTGAGTAAATGTCAGGAAAATCCTACTAGGACAGCTGAACTTTACTTGGGGTTAATCAGAGTCTCTAACTGAAAGCAGGTGTGTATCCAAGAAGACTGAATGCTGTAATTAAATCAAAAGGTACTTCAACAAAATATTCGTTTAAAGGTGTGCATACTTATGCAACCAGCTTATTGTACGTTATTTTTTATATTTTTTTTCCCCTGACAGATTTGTTTGTTTTTCAATTGAATTGCACAGGTTATAGGTCACATTAAAGGTGGGAAAAGTTTTGAAATAATTTGAGGTCTCTTTTTTTATATCACAAAAAACCTGACATTTTAACAGGGCTGTGTACACATTTTATATCCACTGTAGGCAATCTCCAAGCACTTAATCCCACCCAGTTCAGACTCAACTGATTAACTGAATGAAACTAGTTGGTTTTAATATGGTAATTGTGTTTGTTAATTGAGAGTGGTATAAAGGTGTGGTAGCAAGATCAGTTTTTGTAACAAGCTCTGAGGAAGAAAGCAATTAAATAAAAGTTTGTACACTAATTACAGGCTCTTTTTTCATTTACTGCCCAGTATCTTGTGCCGTTGGAACCGTACCTTTTGCAGTTTTTGTTTTGTTTTGAATACTGGTTGGAGTATTATTTTTCTGACCATCATAGACAGGTTTAGGAAAGAAAGAAAGACTCAGAACTAGTCTCCAAGCATTTTCTTTCTTCGGTAAGACTAGCATCATTGAATAAACACGCTTCCCTACCTGAGGAGGAGGAAAGTACAGTTTTGTACCTCCCATAAATGTAGATGTCCGATAGGTATGCATCTGCAGTCATAGCATATGGGTTGTCCTGCCTCAGGCAGCCCTTCGGTTGGCCGGATTCCAAAGTCTGGGTCTGGCCTCGGCTGATGTCGCACTTTCCCCGACGTCAGAGCGTCTGGGGTATAAAAGCATCAGCCGACGCCATTTTCCTCAGTTTTTCTTGCCCCAGATGCCAGGTGCCCTCTAGGAAGGCTAAATTTGGATAAATGCAGAAAGTTCCAAACATTTGCAAAATTATATAAATATATACATGTATAACAAACAAATACACCATAATAGATTCCCCCAGCTAGCTAAAAGGGGGTAAGTACCCTAGGAATACCACAGAGGGGTAAGAGGGAGGGTAAACCTGACTGCAGATGCATACCTATCGGACATCTACATTTATGGTAGGTACAAAACTGTACTATGTCCTTCAAGGATGCATCTGCAGTCATAACATATGGGTAGAATACCATAGCCAATCTGGGGGAGGAAGTACTAAGAAAAGGATGGTGTAGTTAAGATCCCCTGCAGGACTACAGTAGCAAAACCTGCTCTGGATCTGGAGTATAAAGGTAGATTGTAATGCTTGGCAAATGTATGCACAGAGCTCCAAGTAGCAGCTTCTAAAATGTCCTTGGTAGCCACCCCTCGTAGGAAGGCTGTAGTGGTGGCCATGGCCCTTGTGGAATGAGGCCTGATGTTTTCAGGAACTGTCTTTCCATGAAAGGAGTAGCAAAATCGAATGCAATTTCCTATCCATTTTGAAATTGTCTGTTGGGAAATTGCTTTTCCTTGCACCCCAGTAGCATATGCTACAAATAGTTGGTCAGTTTTTCTGCTAGTTTTAGTTCTGTCCAAGTAGTAGCGTAGTTGTCTGTGTATATCCAGGGTGTGCAACACTTTTCCCCCTCTATTCTGTGGATTTGGGAAGAACGTAGGCAAGTGAATAGCTTGGTTCAAGGATACCCTAGATATCACCTTTGGCATAAAAGTAGGATTGGTTCTTAGTGAAACTCTGTCCTGGTGGAAAATAAGAAATGGCTGTACTGCCATTAATGCTTGTAACTCAGATACTCTTCCAGCTGAAGTTATTGCCAGAAGGAATGCAGTTTTCCAAGATAGAAACTGTAGATCTGCTGATAATGCTGGTTCAAAGGGAGGAAGTGTCAGTTTCTCCAGCGCAAAGTTGAGATCCCAAGCAGGTAGAGGGGGTCTTCTTGGAGGTTTAATATTTTTGATCCCTCTCAAATTGTCTGAGTAGAGGGTGTGAGAAGATAGGTGGATCCACATTGTATTCTGCTGAAATTGCTGAGGCATGAATCTTAATGGAAGAGTAGGACAGGCCATTGTGGAACAATTCTGCTAAGTATTCCAGGATATGTGTCATGCTTGCCACTGCTACATCTGAGCCTTTTGATGTGCTCCAAATGAGAAATCTCTTCCATTTAGCTGAGTATGTTTTCCTTGTGGAAGGCCTGCGAGCTTCCAAGATAATGTCCTTCACCCTCTGTGATAAAACAGTTTGATTGGGATTTAAGGAATTTTCCAGGCAGTTAGCTGCAATGTTTTCAAGTTGGGATGCATGGTCTTGAAATTGTTCTGTGTCAGAAGAAGAGGCCATAGGGGGAGAGGCCATGGTTTTGCCTGAGACATGCTTCTCAATAATGGATACCAGAGTTGTCTTGGCCAGTCTGGAGCTATCAGTATCACTCTTGGCTGTTCCTCCCTGATCTTCAGTAGAACCTTGTACATTAATGGGAGAGGTGGGAAGGCATATACTTTTAGGGCTTTCCAGCTGAAAGAGAGAGAGTCCACCCTCCAAGCTTGTGGGTGGTATGTCCTTGAGCAGAATGTCTTCAGTTGATGGTTGAGTGGGGGAGGCGAACAGATCTATCTCCGGCATTCCCCATGCCTTTGCTAGGAGTTGGAAGATGTCTGGGTGCAGCATCCATTCGTGTGCATCCATGGTAGTTCTGCTTAAGCTGTCTGCCAGTGTATTCTCTTTTCCTGGCATGAATTGGGACTGTAGTTGGATATTGAGTTTCAGGCATAGTTCCCATAGATTCATAGCCAGCCGGCATAGAGAGTAAGAGTGTGTGCCTCCCTGCTTGTTTATGTACCA
The DNA here is from genome assembly GCF_019279795.1 of Protopterus annectens. Classification (NCBI taxonomy): domain Eukaryota; kingdom Metazoa; phylum Chordata; order Ceratodontiformes; family Protopteridae; genus Protopterus; species Protopterus annectens. Next base: position 623,587,685 of record NC_056734.1, read on the forward strand.
CATGACCGTGGTGTTGTCATTAACAGGTGGCCTTGTTGGAGGAAGGGTTTGAAAGCCTCGATTGCATGCATCACTGCCAGCATTTCCTTTTGGTTTATGTGCATGCTTAGCTGCCCTTGAGGCCATAGGCCTTGGATACATTTGTCCTCCATGTGTGCTCCCCATCCTCGGTCTGAAGCGTCCGTGGTGATGGTCTACCTTGTTTTTGGTTTGTTGAAAGGCAACCCTCTGTTGGACTGGCAGGCCTGAGCCCACCACAGAAATTCCTTCTGAAGGCATGGAATGATTGGTATCAAGGTTTCTAAACTTTGACTGTGTTGAGACCATACACTCCTTAGGTACCATTGTAATTTTCTCATATGCAGCCTGGCGTGTGGTATCAGAATTATGCAGGATGCCATGTAACCCAGGGCCTGCAGGATCTTCCTTGCAGTAAGCTGAGTTTGTCTTGTCAGAATCATGAAGTAATCTGGAAGATGTTTTTGTTTTTCTTCTGTGAGAAATGCCATTTGGGTGGTTGTGTCCAGATCTGCACCCAAAAAGGTTATCCTTTGGGATGGCACTAGTCTTGACTTTTGGATGTTGACTGTGTACCCCAAGGCCTGAAGCAGGTGGATGGCATAGGCCAAGTCCTTTATCAAATTTCCCTTGTTGTCCGCTTGTATTATGCAGTCGTCCAGGTATGGGTAGATTTGAATTCCCTGTAGTCTGCAATGTGCAATTACTGATGCCAGGCATTTCGTGAATACTCTGGGCGCAGTAGATAAGCCAAAGGGCAATGCTGACAATTGATAATGCTCTGATCCTGCAAGAAATTTGAGGTGTCTTCTGCAACTTGGTCGAATAGGGACGTGCAGGTATGCCTCCTTGAGATCTAGAGTCACCAGCCAAGACTCCTTGCCCAACATGGGAAGAAGTTGCTGTAGGGTCAGCATCTTGAATTTTGGCACAATGAGGTAAGTATTCAGTGCGGACAAGTCGAGAATAGGCCTCCATTGATTTTCTTTTCTTGGTACAAGGAATAGTCTGGAGTAAAATCCTTGGCCTTGTTCTGAAAGTGGTACCTTTTCTATAGCTTTCATCTGAAGCAAATTGTTGATCTGCCTTAAAGCCTCTGCCCTCTGATTTGGTGGAAGGTTTGGCATTCCGTTTCTTTTTGGCAAAGTGTGGAAGTGGAACCTGTATCCTTTGTCTATTATTTGCAGTGTCCATGTGTCCCTTGTAATATAATGCCAGTTTTTTGAAAATAAAGCCAGCTTTCCGCCCAAGGGTGCTTCCAGTTGATCCCTGGTAGGCGGAATCAGAGTAAAGTCATTGAGCCTGTCCTGGTGTAGTAGTTGTTGTTGCTGTTGCACTACTCCTCTGGTTGTCAGGCTGCCACTGACGGCCTCTGTAGGAGCCCTTCGATTGGCCTCTGCCTCTAGGGCACCTGTTCCTGCCCCTCTGGGCTCTGTCCGAGTCTGGAAAGGACCAATTCTTAGTAGGCCAGTTTCTGCTGAATCTCGGTGGTTGTACTTGCAGGAAATCCTTAACTGTTTGCACAGATTTTGCCTTTTCTTCAACCTTTTTTAAGATCTCCTGAGGAGAGGAGCCAAATAAATTTTGTTTCTCCATTGGAGCATCCAGGAGCTTAGCTTTAACATGGTCTGGCAAAGATTGTTCCTTTAGCCAGGCATGCCTACGAATAACTGCCCCAGTCATAGCTGACCTAAATGAAGCCTCCAATGCATCATAGCCACATTTTAAGAAATGATTACTAACCTGTTGTGAGTTGTGTACCAAATCCTGAAGGGATTTACGGTCAAGGGGTTCAGGAGAAGAAAGTGTCTTATTCAGTTCATCTAACAAATACTCTTGGTACTGTATCATATTAAATTGACAATTTAATGCCCTGACAGAAAGAGTTGCAGAAGTATATACCTTCTTTCCCCATCTCTCTAAAGCTCTAGACTCTCTTTCAGAGGGTAGAGGATTTTTGGCAGTGGCGGCTGCAATCCCTTTAGGGCCCTGAGAAATAGTTTCTGGGTCTGCAGAATGGGCTTTATACAGATGGAAATGAGAATCCAGGACCCTGTAGTTCTATCAGGTTTGGCAGGGGCCGGAGGAAGAGCATCAGGGGCTGTACTGACATCATTGTACACATCATCAATTACATTCAGAACAGGAGGTATAGCTAAGGGCCTATGTTGAGGCAAATGCAAAAAGGTCCTCAATCTTTTTCTAGAATCAGAGAAATCCTGACCTTGCCATTGAAAATGCTCTCTCATGGAGTGTAGAGTCTCACCAAAGGAAAACTCTTCAGGAGGGGAGGCCGAAGGGATAGATTCCTCAGCATCTGAATCCTCATAAGGCGAATAAGCCTCCTCTTGGTGGTCTGACAACTCAGATCCATCCGTGGACTCATCTGAAGAGTGTGGGTCAGAGGGGTCAGTCCTGGGCCTTTTGTCCGGTGGAGGGTGAGAGGCCCTGTTTGGGTGAGGTTGTGAACCTCTAATGAAATAAGGTCCTCTGCAAGGCTGAGGATCTGAGAACTAGAGGTAGGCCTCTGGGAGGTAGTTTTGGTAGGCAAAGCTTTAGAAAGTTTAGCAGCTTTAGCCCTAGAAAAGGCCTTAATGGACATGGAAGCAGGGGGCCTAGCTGCCCCACGTGCAGGAGTAGAAATGTCCAAAGGTATGGTGTCGGACATTTCCTGGACACTGGTTTCAGTAGGAAGTTCGGTAGCCGACTCAGCCGGGGCCTCCCGGGCCTCGGTGGTCGGTAGAATGGATTCGGAAGTAGGAATCTCCGAGGACTCTGTTTCGGCCGAAACAGAGACACTCATGATGAGCCTTGCCGTGGTTTCAGCCGAAACCACGGGCCGCGAGTGTCGGTCCTTTTCCTTCCGTTTTTTCACCAAATGCGAAGTCGGAGTCTCCGACGGCATTTTATAAGCAAAACTGGCCCCAAAAAATTCCTCTGCAAACTCCGACCGACGTCTAAGAGTTCGTCGGTTGAAGGAAGCACAGGCTGAACAGGCCGATACGTCGTGGTCTGGGCCTAAGCAAGGAAGGCAGTAGGAATGGAAATCCTTATGAGGTATTTGTTTCCCACAAGTTAAACAATTATTTACTTTGTCTGACGTGGAATAACAAATAACAAAAAACTGATAAAAAAACGAAAAACAGCGCCACACGACCTTGCTCCAGCAAGTAAACAACTCAAATAGATCGAAAAAAGCTAAACGCTAATTTTATTTGTAAACGTTTTCGCCTTGCTACAAACGCTTGGCTTCATCAGAGTTCAAACAAAACATAATCAATTAAGCAAGCTTAAATACTAGAAGGAAGTGATGTCATAAAGTAACCATTTTAAAAATATATATATTTTTTAAAAACATTTTTCAAAAGAAACTTTGTTTTAAAACCTTAATTAAAACATATATTAGTATTTGCCAAAAGACCTTCTTGACCTAAAATTACATTACATTCAAGTTATAACTTTGGCAACAATCAGTGATTAAAAAATTAAACGCATCCATATGTAAACTGACAGCGTGTATCTAAACCTGTAATAAAATCCTGTCAACTAATAAAGTATATGCACTTTATGGATATTTAATAAGAAGGCTTTGAGTTCGTGACAAAAAAGTCAACTTAAATAACTCTTAAGCCTTAAAACAGGTAAGATATTACAATTGTCATTCAAACCGGGGCCATGGAAGGCATCTGTTCTAAATTGCCACTCTAGTTCCCTCAGTTCTAACAGTAATGGGAAAGGGCCCCCTCTAATTGATGGAGTAATCTGGTCTATCGCCATAAAAGAAAAGCTATGTCCTGGAAAATCAATCAGGTGCTTGGAAAGGGCATTATTGGGATTTTCCGTCCTCATGGCATATACATGCTCGTACATGCGATCACGTAGTCTGCGGTCCGTCTTTCCTATATAGTAAGACGGACAGCAGTTACAAAAGGCAGCATACACTACTGTTTTGCTTTCACAATTAAGGGGCTTCCTAATAGTGTATTTCTTGTCCCTTATTGTGAAAGTCTGACCCACTTTAACAAGATTACATCTATTACAGAAGCCACATTGAAACATCCCCAGCCTTTTATTAAATCGTGTACCAGAGTTGTTCGTCTGTAGTAGTTCCTTCAGATTTTTACTCCTCTTAAAAACAAATTTGGGGCTACTACCAAATTTGTTAGCTAACAAGGGATTGTTCAAAATAAAGTCCCAATTCTTCTGAATTAATGATACAATATCATTAGAGTCAAAACTAAATGTGGTGATGTAGCAAAGCGTAGGGTCAAACCTTTTTCTTTCAATAGACCTAACATTCTCACTACTGGAGATGATTTCTTGCACAGGAGAAGATGTCAATACCTCTACCTCTATGTTGCTTGACAAAATGGCCGTAAAAAAGCCATTAACCCTTTTTGTAACCACCTCATCCAAAATGTCATATACAAATTTAGGAGGATAATTTCGCTTCAAAAACATATCAGATAAAGTGTTACATTCTGCATAGAATACGTCCAACGTACTGCACATTCTCGCAGCTCTTACAAATTGGCCTTTCACTATAGCTTTCTTTTGTCGGCGGGGGTGATAACTTGCAAAATGTAAGAAAGAATTGCAGTACGTTGGCTTTCTATAAATTGCTGAAACAAATGAACTTGTTTGTAAATCTTTCTCAAGATTTACATCGAGAAAGTCAATTCTTGTTGTTGCAAAATTGTAAGTGAATTTCAAAAACTCTGTTGTGGTGTTAATTTCTGCCACAAAATTATCAGCTACTGTTATATCCCCATCAAATAAAATAAAGATATCATCTAGGTATCTCGTATAATACTTGATAGGTTTTACCAAGTCCTTTAAATTAAAAAGGATATTTTTCTCCCAGTAGCTCATAAAAAAGTTCGCTACCACTGCTCCACATGGGGAGCCCATGGCAACGCCTTTTTTCTGTAAGAAGAATTTTTTGTCAAACATAAAATAGTTTGACGACAAAACAATATCCAACACTGCAGTTATAACGTCAATCTCACTATTTGGGGCCCCCATTTCAATCAATAACAGGGCTACCCATTCAAGGGCTTCAGTATGGGGAATAGAGGTATATAAATCAACAACATCAACAGTGAGGAAGTTCACCTCACTGTTGAAGGGTTGATTATTAATAGCCTCTAAAAAAGACCAGGAGTCTTTACAAATCAATGGTAAATGTTCCATATATTTAGAAAGCAAGTTGTCGACTAGTTTAGCTGAGAAATAAGTGATAGAGGACCTACCATCTATTAGAGCCCTCATAGGGGGGTTCAATAAGTCTTTGTGAATTTTTGGGATGCCAAACATCACCGGTATTTTGGGTAATGTTATATCTATAAAGGTGTATGTATCATGGTCAATTTTATTTTCAAGAATCAGGTCACGATAGTATCCCCTTATTCTTTTATATGTTCCATGAACTTCATTCAGGGAAGCTTCGGCATACGCTACTGAATCCAAAATACTAAACATCTTTTCTTTATAGAGGGCATCCTCAAATACTACCAGTCCTCCCCCTTTGTCAGGCTTAAGTAGTCTAATAGACTTGTTACGAAGATTACGTAACATCTCTGTTTGTGCCTTGGTAATATTAGACTCAAATTTAGTCCTCATCCTAAAATTGTTAGCAAATAAGTGTCTCAAATCAACCTCACATGCCTGTTCAAAGACAAAAAGTGCAGGGTGTAATGGTGGATTAAACACACTTGGAGGTTTTAAAGATGCAGAACTACTGGTGTTATTAACCTCATTGCTAAAAAACAATTTCAGATTCAACTTTCTAATGAAACATTTCAAATTTATAAGTTCCGTAGATATATCTCCCGATCTACTAGGGACAAAAGTGTATCCATAAGCTAACAATTCAATTAGCTCTTTTTCAAATTTACAATCAGTAAAATTGTAAATTTTGAAGTCCCCACTTGAGTTTGTCAAAATGTCAGGAACACCTGTCCCAGCGTCCAAAACCCCCTCAATTTCAATACCATTCCTCATTGAAGTTCCTACAATTGAGGTTAATGTCGTAGAACCATTCGAAACAAGATCTGTCTCCTGTTGAAGCGTTGCCGTGGTTTCCGCTGCTCTAAAAAATTAGTATTATTGTTGTTGTTATGCCAATTAGGATTATTTCTTTTGTTGTTAGTGTAATAATTCTTTATTCTATTGCTTCGTCTTGGACCAGCAACAGAATTATTAAATTCGCCCTGGTCAGGACCATCCTCATTGGTATTTACTTCCACTTGATCGTGTTCCACTACACCATTGTCAGAATTGACCCCAGTAGATGCCAATCCCTCCCGTTCTAAAAAACGGAGTTTGGGATAAGCAGTATCTGATTGATAAGCTTGCCTATCTCTAGCAAGCTTTTTGGTCTTATTTTGTTTGAGTTTAACAAGCATCGCTTCAATGCTTGTTAAAGTCCGATCATAGTCAATTCTAAATACTGAAAAATTCAAGTCTTCTTTTAATTGCCTGTCCAGCACCTCAATGTCCAACAATAATTGACCTACTTGTTGTTCGTAGTGTTTAATAATAAGTTCAAGTAGTTGAATACCCTGTGCTTGGAACAGTTCTTTAAGGTCATTCAGAAAAGAAGCTGAATTAATTAATCCTGAGGGTGCAAAACAGTTACGTAAGCCCTTTGGTATTAGCCCCTCTTGAATGCATTGTCTGAAATAAGCGGACTCTAATTGAAGCTTCTTTAACTTCAAAACATAACCATCGAAGAGCTTCAATTTGTCCGACAAAGTAGTAATGTTATTTCCATCATTCATACAATTAACATTGTTAGAGCCACTGTTGTTAAACATAAAGGCCGTGGTATCCGACATCCAAGTTGTTATATTAAAGGACCCACTTACTTGATTAGGAGCATCCAAGACTATAGAGGCTCGCTGCATCGGTGGAACAGTATCACCGACTGAAACATTAGTCCTCAATGCACTATGGCCGAGAGAACTAGCTGGTAAAACATTATTACGCACCTCCTGGTTTGAATGTGCGTTAAAGCCTCCGTTATTTGTTCCTCTAGTGGAAGCTGGAAACGGTTGCCCTGCTGGAAGGGAGTCACTACTGGCACTCGCTACTCCACTAGAACGTAACGGTTGTGATGGTAAATTAAAACCGCTTACGGTGGCATCCTTCCTTTCAACGGCATCAAGTCTTGCATTTAATCTGTCAAGCTTCTCGGATAACGCTGCTAGTATAGATGTCATCCGACTGGTGTTTTCTGGGTTGGTATCCCGATTCTCCTCAGTACGAGCGTTGCCCGAAAATGTTGAAAACATGTTCGGGGTGCTGGGGCTATCAGGTCCCTCTGTGGCCATACAAACAAACTGGCGTGGAATAACAACTCTGGTACACGATTTAATAAAAGGCTGGGGATGTTTCAATGTGGCTTCTGTAATAGATGTAATCTTGTTAAAGTGGGTCAGACTTTCACAATAAGGGACAAGAAATACACTATTAGGAAGCCCCTTAATTGTGAAAGCAAAGCAGTAGTGTATGCTGCCTTTTGTAACTGCTGTCCGTCTTACTATATAGGAAAGACGGACCGCAGACTACGTGATCGCATGTACGAGCATGTATATGCCATGAGGACGGAAAATCCCAATAATGCCCTTTCCAAGCACCTGATTGATTTTCCAGGACATAGCTTTTCTTTTATGGCGATAGACCAGATTACTCCATCAATTAGAGGGGGCCCTTTCCCATTACTGTTAGAACTGAGGGAACTAGAGTGGCAATTTAGAACAGATGCCTTCCATGCCCCCGGTTTGAATGACAATTGTAATATCTTACCTGTTTTAAGGCTTAAGAGTTATTTAAGTTGACTTTTTTGTCACGAACTCAAAGCCTTCTTATTAAATATCCATAAAGTGCATATACTTTATTAGTTGACAGGATTTTATTACAGGTTTAGATACACGCTGTCAGTTTACATATGGATGCGTTTAATTTTTTAATCACTGATTGTTGCCAAAGTTATAACTTGAATGTAATGTAATTTTAGGTCAAGAAGGTCTTTTGGCAAATACTAATATATGTTTTAATTAAGGTTTTAAAACAAAGTTTCTTTTGAAAAATGTTTTTAAAAAATATATATATTTTTAAAATGGTTACTTTATGACATCACTTCCTTCTAGTATTTAAGCTTGCTTAATTGATTATGTTTTGTTTGAACTCTGATGAAGCCAAGCGTTTGTAGCAAGGCGAAAACGTTTACAAATAAAATTAGCGTTTAGCTTTTTTGGATCTATTTGAGTTGTTTACTTGCTGGAGCAAGGTCCTGTGGCGCTGTTTTTCATTTACTTTGTCTGACATCGGCTGAGGCAAGAAAGCGTCCCCAACGGGGTACTTAGCTTTTTTCGAAGTCTTCGGTAGCTGAATTCACTGGATCTGACCGACCGGCACTTGCGAACAGCTTCTGCTTCGGGCACCGCGCGGCAAGAAAGACTGAGGAAAATGGCGTCGGCTGATGCTTTTATACCCCAGACGCTCTGACGTCGGGGAAAGTGTGACATCAGCAGAGGCCAGACCCAGACTTTGGAATCCGGCCGACCGAAGGGCTGCCTGAGGCAGGCAACCCATATGTTATGACTGCAGATGCAGCCTTGAAGGGCATCTGGTTCTATTACTCCTTGGGACAGATGTGATGAAGAACCTGTGGAAAACAAAAAAAAATCTGATCTGAAGGGAGGAATTTCCTTCCAATGCCATCTGTATCCTTGGTGAATGACTTTCAGAACCCATTTGTTTCAAACTATCTTTTGCCAAAGAGGGAAACAGAGATTCAGACTTTCTGGAAGAAAAAAAGGGGCCAGGGTGGGAGGGGTTCAGAAGGTCTCGAATAGTCATTCAGACTTTTTTGGACTGTCTTTGGTTTTGGAAGGTTTGGGACTTCTTTTTGGACCCCCTTTGTCATTTCTTCTGAAACATCTATTTACCCATGTTTTAAGATGGTTTATTCTGTTTTTTGTCAAAACTGGATGAGGGGATTTAAAAAAAATCCCTTGCAAAATTTGTAAGAGTAGGGCTGAAAAAAAATCTTCAAAATCCTTTGATCACTTGCCCCTTTCATCACACTTTGATCACCTCTGCAGCAGTGGGGACAAATACTGCATCTCTATCCAAGGAAGAATTTAAATTTCATTTTAATATCTGGGAGGTTCTGAAAATTGAACCATGCAAACCTCCTTAAAACAGTACTAGTGGCCACTGTCCTGGAAGACGTATCAGAGTCATACACACACTGTAAACAATGAGTAGGCCTGCGCAGTAGAAAAAAATAATTTAAAGCAGATTTTTTTGACACAAGAAGAAACTGTACATAAAGCATTCCTCAGTTTCACAATTGGTCAAAACAAACTAACATACGAGCCTGACAAATCAAAATCCTGTAAATCAAAGTTGAAGTAAATACCTTTTTCCCACACCTATCAATAATTCTCCCATACTTACCAGAAAGAGTACAAGTGGAATTAACCAAAAGCTTAGAGGCAGTGATGTCAACTAAAGCTACAGCTGCTGGGTCAGGTTTGGGAATACTGTGCAAGCATGTTAGCAGCTGAACCCACCAGGAAGAAGTAAACAAAAAACAAGCTACCCTGGTGGAATCACAAAATCAATCAGCTGTATAACAGGAGGAAGAAAATCACTGCAAAAATTATGAGGTGCAGCCCTCAGCAGGATAGAAGCACTCTCAAACTAAACAAAAAACTAGGAGGACAAAAAAGTCCACCAAAGCCAAATGTGAGGTAAGTTTGGCTTCCCAGGCCAAGGACAACCACAAAGCATTCTTTAGCTATGTCCGCAACCTCAAAGGCAATACACAATTGTGTGCAGAGCCCATTGTAAATGGAGCCACTTATAGGTTCATACTAGGCTATCTGCACTAGGGCATTTATAAGCCTAGCCAGAGTGTGTTTGGCTTTCGCCACTAATTTGGCTATGCCCTTTTTCGAGGTTAGTATACTGTGCCTCTGTCTAACAATGACACAGAAGTGATACCCAGGGTAAACCTATGATCTCCCATCCACTCATCAAGATTCCTCTTGAAGACAGTCAATGAGGGACTCTGCCTAACCTGCACTGGGATTTTATTCCAGAGTGAAGGGAGCCTCTGGGTTATGAATCTGTCCCTCCAGCATGTCCTATTTATTTCAGTGCTGAGGTTCAAGTCTCTCGAGCGCATAGCTCAACGGGATTTGGATTTTCTGAGGTGCAGTATTTCCATTAATTCCGGGTTGGACATGGCTTTATACGTCACGCACAGATCGCCTCTGAGCAGGTGGTATGCCACTGAGTAGAGCTGGAGTTTCTTTAACCGGGCAGCATATGGCGTCTGTTTGAGCCCTTTGATCCTCTTGGTGAGGTACTTTTGGGGTCTTTCCAGTTGCTGCAGGTGTCTGGCAACGTACATCCCAAAAGGGGCATTGTACTCAATTATGGGCCTGATGAGGTATGAGTAAAGAGGCACTATGACCTCCCCTGATCTAGATGTGAATCCCTTCATGATTAGGTGGGCTATATAAAATGTTCTTCAAACCACTTTGGCCACGTGGTTGTCAAATGAGAGATTGCTATCAACTTGGGTCCCCAGGTCTCTAATTACTTCTTCTGTACTTAATGGATTACCACCTATGTGGTAATTTGTGGGCACTTTGTTTTTGCCAAAGGGGATGACTATACACTTTTTGGCGTTTAGCTTGAGGCCATGGCTCTGGCACCAGTTGTCTGTTTCTATGAGGCCCTTTTGGAGGATGCTTGTGTCGGCTGGAGAGTCTATTATGGCGTCCAGTTTGCAGTCATCTGCGAACTTGGTCAGCCACAGTCCTTCCGTGCTGGCCTGTACCTCAGAGAAATATATACCGAACAAGAGAGGTCCCAGGACTGAGCCTTGTGGGACGCCACTTGTAACTGGTTTGGAGTCTGACATGGCTCCAGCAATTCTAACCATGTGGGTTCTGTCCTTGAGCCAGTTTGCAACCCATCTAGTGACATAGGGGTTTATATTTAAGCTGGTGAGCTTATCCATAATGCCCGAGTGGGGTATTGTATCGTAGGCTTTTGCGAGGTCCAGGTAGGCTGTGTGGACCACCTTCCCCTCGTCACTGGCCTTGGTGACTGTTTCAAAGAAATCGACCAGGTTTAAGAGGCAGGATCTGCCCTTAACAAAGCCGAACTGGGTAGGATCTAGTGTCTGTAGGTCCCCAATATCTTTATTTATGAGGTCCATGATGATCCTTTCCATAGCTTTGCAGACCAAGCTAGTCAGGCTTATGGGGCGATAGTTTCCAGGATCCGTTGAGGCACCACCTTTGTGGAGAGGGACCACTGTTGCTGTACGCCACTCTTTGGGTACATATCCTGTAGTAAGGCTGAGATTGAACAGTAGTTTTATGTTTGGGTTTAGCTCTTCTTGGAGTTCATGTAGGGCGCCCGGGACACCGTCTGGTCCCATTGATGCTGTGTTTTTTGCTTTGGAGAGTGCGGCTCTTACCTGAGCATCTGAGATGTCAGGGGGGCAGCACTCTGCTGGGATAGATATTTGCCCTTTTGGTGGGGGGGGGGAGAAGTTTGCACTGAACCTGTCAGCTAGGATGTTGGCAATGTCTGTGGGTTCGGTGTATTTTTTGTCATTTTGGACCAATTCTGAGCATATCTGGGAATTCCCACCCAGGTTCCTAACATAACTAAAGAAAGCCTTGTGATTATCCTTAGTGTCCTGTGCAATTTTTCTCTCGAAGCTGGCCTTAGACGATTTTATAAGTGCCCGTAGTTTTTTGATAATAGTAATCAGAGATGCCTTCCCTTTTTGGGATTTTGCTCTATCATGTAGTAGCTTCCTCCTTCTATTGTTCAGTTTGTTTATGGCTGAGGTCCACCAGACAGGACGTCTGCCTTTGGAGGATTGGGTCTTGGTTTTATTTGTGATTGCAAGATCTATGCATTCCTGAAGGTGTTCACAGAATGCGTTTATACAGGATTCTGCAGTCTGGGCCGTATTTTCCACAGGCCCGGGGGCTTTGAAGGATTCCACCTCAGTTTTGAGGAGTGTTAAATTTGCTTTAGAGAAGTTTTTCACTGTGGTTTTCTGGGCAGGGGGTGGGGTTGGGATTGGGATGTGTACTGAGCCAGAAAATATAGCAAACCTCCTGGCTGATAAATTCATCTCCAACTTCACCCCTCTCTGCCCCTCAACCTTCCCTCAGGAAATATCATCAAATACAACTCCCCCTACTATCACTGGCGAACAGGTCCTGAATGTTCTCTCTAAGACCAAGAACACTGCATCAGTGGGCCCAGACAATATCCCAGGATGCCTTCTTAATAGGATGAAACATGACCTATCAGGGCCTCTGGAATTGCTATTTAACTGCAGCCTCCAAACAAGCTTCATGCCTCATGAATGGAAAAAGGCAACAATCATCCCTCTGCACAAAGGTGGGCCACCTACAGACCCCGGAAACCGCAGGCTCATAAGTCTCACTAGTCTTACATGCAAAGCCATGGAAAAAATTATGATGGCGATGATCAACAGAGATATAGTAAACCTCCAGACACTGGACCCAACCCAGTTTGGTTTCGTCAAGGGCAGATCATGCCTACTCAACCTGGTGGACTTCAAGAAGGTCACCAAAGCAATGGATGGGGGCAAAATCATTCACACTGCCTACCTTGACCTGGCCAAGGCATTTGACACAATCCCCCATTCGGGTATTGTTGACAAACTCAGGAGGTTAGGTACAAACCTGTATGTCACCCAGTGAAAAAGCTAACTAGCTCACAGAGAGGACCCAGGAAGTTAGAATTGGGGAGTCCACCTCTGCAAAGAGGCCAGTCACAAGGGGAGTCCCTCAGGGATCAGTCCTTGGATCGCTCATTTTTGGCATTTACTTCGCAGACGTCAACGCCAATGTCAGTGGTCTCTGGCTGACTAAATTTGCAGATTATTGCAAATTAAGAGCAGTCATTAAATCTCACACTGACACAAATGTTCTCCAAGAAGGGCTAACATAGACAAACAACTGGTGTCAGAGCCATGGACTACAAATTAATGCCAAGAACTGCATAATAGTATCCTTTGAAAAGTCATCCATCCCTGGTAATTATCATATAGACAACACAACCCTCAGAGCTGACCCAATAGTCAGGGACTTAGGGACACACCTAGATAGTAATCTAGACTTTGATCATCATGTGTCTACAGTGGTGAGGAAATCATTCTATGTTGCGCAACGTATAAACAAAGGTATGGCATCCAAGTCCAAGGAAGTCATTGTTCCACTGTATTTGGCACTCATCAGACCTATCACTGAGTACAATGCCCCCTTTGGCATGTACCTAACAGTCATATCCAACAAATCCACAGAGGTTCCTCACTAAATGAATACAGGGCACAAGTAATATGTCCCATGCACACCGCCTCAAGGCCATATCTCTGTATTCTGTCTCCTACAGGCTTTTGAGGGGAGATCTATGCCTGGCATACAGGGTATTGTCATACCCCATTCTCATGGACCTCCTGCATATCCACATAACAAACAGCATCAGAATTACCCATTCTAAAGACTTAAACCATGCCTGTGATATAAAGAGGACCTGCTGGAGCGATAGGTATGTATCCCAGAGACTACCAGTCTATGGAACAGGCTCCCCTCCCCATCTATGTGAAGCAAAGTTCTTCCCTAACCCAATTCAACTGCAACCTGGGCAACTGGATGGGAAACTGGAAATTCATCACTGATTTGGCACCTATGTCTCTAATGGACAGACGTAACTTGTAAATGATTCATCTCCCAGGCCTATGCTTACAATTATCAAGGGTATCAGAACTTGTCAGATTTGGAATGCATGGCTAGGCTTAAAAAGGCCCTTATGGTCGTCAGCCTAGTAAACACCTTAGAACCTATAACATTTAAAAGACTGTGGAACTTTATACATCCCATCTGATATTTTTATAGTTAGTGGGCTGCCTATCAGAAAAAACTGTAGGCAGTAACACACACATCCTTTAAAGCTGAAAGAATAAGAGGAATTTGTGTAGGATCTAGAAAAGCTTTCTGTTAACCTAGAACTTTGAGGAACTGAGAAACCTCAGTGTTCTCCCGCTGAAAACACTGGTACATTCTAGCAATAGTCTCACAGAAAGAGAAAACCCCACCGAGAGAATAAGAAACTGAGTTCTTTTCTGAGTCGAATGGTGCAGTATCGCAGGGCTACGGTTAAACTATTCCAGGTGCCAGAAAGTCTGCTCTTCAAATTTTCCCTTAGAACTAGCTGGTTTCTCAGTAGTAGCACTAAAATCTGAACCCCTGTGACTAGCACTTGCTCTAGAACCTGCTAGAAAGCACTAGGAAGCCTGAAACTGATACAAGCACTCAACTCTCCTTGTCAATAAGGAGAAATTAATCGTAGGCACTGAACAGCCTATAATTGCAAAGTACCTTGCAAAGGTAAGGGAAAACAGCTCTTGTACTTAACAAAAAAAGCACCTAAACAGGCATGTCCAAGGGTCAGCTTCCAGTGATTTCTCCTGTCCACCTGGTGAATCTGGGCATACTGGGGCAATGCGGCAACTGCCTCATGTATACAGACAACCCTCTCCTCCTACCACCCAACACTGCAACCAGCGAGAGATGTACTTACATAGCCAAACTGGAAGCAAAGCTCTCTCCAGCCAAGATTGTGCTAGACAGTCAAGAGGAGAAGGTTAACACCTGCACTACACCTCAAGCAACACATAGCCCTTCAAAACCCACACCAACACCACCCACACATACCAACACTAAACCCACGTATGCGGAGGCCCTTAACATTAACCTGCCCAAGCAACAAGGACTTCCGAAGCTGAAATGCAAACAAACACCAGTCACAACCAAAGTGACACACAGCTCACAACACCAGTGTGCCACCCAACAACAGCCCCTAAGGCAAGACAATGTGCCCAACACTTTAGTGATAGGTGACTCTATAGTCAGACACACTGATGTCCCATTCACCAGGCTGAACAAGGAGAAAATTACAGTCAGCTGCCTGTCAGGTGCCAGGATCCGCCACATAACACATGCACTCAAGTCACTCCACAAGTACAAATACGACTCTGTCATTGTCCATGTTGGAGTGAATGACTGGAGATGTACCTCCCTGGACTACATGAAGAGAGACATGGAACTCTCGGATCATGTGCCCTGGCAGGTATGACCCTAACCCTGAGTAGCATCCTGCCTTCGCCCAGAATGATACCACAGTATAAGGACAAAATGATTGACTTCAACAATTGGCTAAGCTTCTGGTGTCATTCAAAGGGGATCCAGTATCTGTCTGCCTGGGAAGACGTGATCGACAAACCACGATGCTTTGTCACAGATGGTCTTGCACATGTCACCCCTGGGATTCAGGTTACTGGCTAAAGCTCTTGCCACCCCTATAGTGACTTTTTTAAGCAAGGTTCAAAGGATAAAACCACCACAGTAACAGATACAAGCATGCAAAATATGAAGGTAATGCCACTCAATGCTAGAAGTCTAAACCTCAAAATGCACTCTCTCGAGGCACTCCTAAAAATGGAGAACATCGATATCTGTGCAGTAACTGAGACCTGGTTCAAGGCTCCAGAGAGCACCCCTGCAATACCAGGCTACAACTCTTATCACACTTTTTGACCATCCAACCAAGACGGAAACACTAAAGGTGGAGGAGTGTCCATATTCACCAAGGATATTCACATCTCCAGGCTAGTTGCCCAACACAATGCATCTGAAATTCTCCATGTGCAACAAACACTAGGTAAGACTGCAATCCAAATTGTAGCTTGCTACAGATCCCCCACCATACCCAAAGATTCTCATTACACCTTTCTAAACATACTGGAAAATATTAAGATACAACCAAACACCCTAATACTGGGTGACTTCAACTACCCTGCCATTAACTGGGAAAACTACTCTGGTACCAACACCTTTTCCCAACGGTTCTTGGAATTCATAAATTCCAACTCCCTGGATCAACTAATCCATTGTCCCACCAGGGGCTCCAATATCCTAGACCTGGTCATTACCAACATGGGAGATAGATGCTCCACAACAGTGATCACATGCTCATTGGTCAGGTCTGACCATAAGCAAATCACCCTTGACATCCACATCCCACCCCCAGTAAGGAAACCTCCGTAAAAAGCTTCTCCAAAGCCAACTTCATGCTACTCAAGTCAGAAGTGACAAACTTCATGGCATCCATGCAGGCGAGGTCTGAAAGTCTGACTGCTGAATCCTACACTAAGGCACTGTACGAGCACATTCACTCGTGCATGAATCATGTCATACCAAACAGAAAGTACAGTTTTGTACCTACCATAAATGTAGATGTTCGAGGATCCACATTGCTGCAGTCCTTACTATTGGGTAGTCCGCTGTCCAGTCGGCCCGAATACCAGAGTATATGGCTGACGTCGGTCAGGGCGCATTAGACTGACGTCAGTACGTCAGGGTACTAATGCGCATGACCGACGTCATATCCTCAGTCTTTTCTTGCCCCAGATGTCAGAAGACCCTAAAAAGACAAGGCCCAAAATACCTGCACCAAAAATATGTACATTATATACAAAAATATATACAAAAATATCAGCAGATAATCTCACCTACACAACCACCCCTAAACACAGAGGGGAAGGAGGGAGGGTAAATTGGACTGCAGCAATGTGGATCCTCGAACATCTACATTTATGGTAGGTACAAAACTGTACTATGTTCTTCGTTCCACATTGCTGCAGTCCTTACTATTGGGTAGAATCCCAAAGCAGAGGTAAGGGAGGCTGGCAAATCATAAAGAAGCAGGAGCTGACAACATGCCTTGCAAAATAGCTGTGGCAAAACCAGCCCTAGACTTAGAGTAGAGAGGAAGGTGATAATGCTTAGAGAAAGTATGCACTGAACTCCAAGTAGCTGCCTCCAAAATATCCTTTGTTGCCACCCCTTAGAAATGCTGTTGAAGTGGCAGTAGCCCTAGTGGAATGAGGCCTAATCCCAGCTGGAATCTCCTTGCCATGATGGGAATAACAGAATGCAATGCAAACCCAATCCACCTAGAAATAGTCTGTTTTGACACAGGCTTGCCCTGTGAACTCAAAGCAAAAGAAACAAACAACTGCTGAGACTGCCTAAAATCCTTAGTCCTGCTTAAATAATAACGCAATTGCCTGTGTACATCTAAAGTGTGCAAAATCTTTTCCCCTTTATTTTGGGGTCTGCATAAAAGTAGGCAAATGAATAGTTTGGTTTAAAGCCACACTAGAAACCAACTTAGGCATAAAGCAAGGATTAGTACGTAAAGATACCCTATCCTTATGGAACATCAAAAGGGCTCTACTGCCATAAGGGCCTGCAACTCAGACACCCTTCTTGCAGAAGTAATAGCCAACAGAAAAGCAGTCTTCCATGACAAGTATTTCAATTCAGCAGTAGCCATGAGCTCAAAAGGTTGTAGAGTAAGTTTTTCCAACACAAAATTGAGATCCCAAGCAGGAGTAGGAGCTCTACGTGGGGGTCTTATATTCTTTGCCCCTCTAAGAAACTGCTTGAACAAAGGATGCGAAAACAATGGTGGGTCACAATCATAGTGAGCTGAAATTGCTGCAGCATGAATCTTAATGGAAGAGAAGGACAAACCTTTGTCCAATAACTCAGTAAGATATTGAAGAGCCACACTCAAATTAGGCTCAGAAATCTCCAAATTCCTTGCTGCACTCCAAAATAAAAATCTCTTCCATTTTTCTGTACACTTTCCTTGTACTAGGTCTTCTAGCTTCCATAATCACATTTAAAACTTGTTGAGGAAGTTGAGACCGGCTGTCTTTCAAAACAGAATATGCCATGCTGTTAGATGAAGAGAGCGAAGCTTGACATTGAGCAGGTGGCCTTCTCTGAGACAACAGGTGCGGAATCAAGGGTAAAGGCCATGGAGGCTTCTTTACTAGACTCCTCAGTAATGGGTACCAGTGCTGCCGAGGCCAATCTGGAGCTATTAAAATCATCCTTGGCTTGTCTTGTCTGACTTTTAGAAGCACCTTTGGAAGAAGAGGCAGAGGTGGAAACGCATACACATGAAGATTTTTCCAACTGAAAGAAAGAGCATCCACTTTCCAAGCCGTGTGATGTAACCTCTTTGTGCAAAACTTTGGCAGCTGGTGGTTTAGTGGAGAAGCGAACAGATCTATGTCTGGAGTTCCCCAGGACACTGTCAACCTTTGAAATACATGAAGATCCAGTTTCCACTCGTGGGGATCCATGATTTGTCTGCTTAACACATCTGCTAAGGAGTTCTGTGCTCCTGGCAGAAACCTTGCCTGAAGAGTTAGTTGCAAGCTGAGCGCAGTCTCCCATAAAATCATTGCTTGCCTGCACAATGGGTAAGAATGTGTTCCCCTTGTTTGTTGATGTACCACATGACAGTTGTGTTGTCTGTTAGAATCAACACCTGCCCTGGAAGAAGTAACTCCTTGAAAGCCATTAATGCAAACTGGACTGCTAACATCTCCTTCATGTTGATATGTAGATGCTGTAGTCTGGCAGGCCACTTGTCTTGTATCCACTTTCCATTTAGATGAGCTCCCCAAGCAATGTCCGAGGCATCTGTCGTTAAAATCTGACTCGCCTCTGGCCGGGTCACAGAGAGTCCCTTGTTTAGGTGACATTCCTGAGCCCACCACAAAAATTCTTTCTGAAGGCAAGGTATTATTTGAATGACAGTGTCCAAATCCTGGCAGTGCTGTGTCCATACATTTTGAGATACCATTGTAGCTTCCTCATATGCAGTTTGGCATTGGGAAGCACCAGAATACAAGATGCCATGAACCCTAATGCTTGAAGGACTGTCCTTGCAGTCAGCACGGACTGATGAGATAGTTGATGGAAGTAAAGTGATAGACTCTTTTGTTTGTCCGGGGTTAAAAAGGCCATCTGGGCTGCTGTATTCAGTCTCACACCCAGAAAGCACATGTCTTGAGAGGGTACTAGACTGGACTTTATTTCGTTCACAGAATACCCTAGGCATCTTAGCACTGCTATAACATATTCCAGATGCTGTAGAAGGTCTTCCTTGTCTTGAGCCAGAATCAGGCAGTCGTCCAAGTAAGGATAGATTTGAATTCCTTGTAGCCTGAAGTAAGCTATCACTGGAGCCAGAACCTTTGTGAATACTCTGGGCAGTAGATAAGCCAAAGGGCAATGCAGAGAACTGATAATGAGAATTTCCAGCTCGAAACCGCAGATACTTCCTGCAACTTAGCCTTATAGGCACATGAAGGTAAGCTTCCTTGAGATCTAAAGTTACCATCCAGTGATCTTTGCCCAGCAGAGGTAAAAGCTGTTGTAACGTCAACATCTTGAACTTGGGAATGTCCAGATAAGTGTTGAGGAGAGATAAATCCAAAATTGGTCTCCACGTGTTCCCCTTCTTTGGTACTAGGAACAGGCGAGAATAAAATCCTAGGCCCCTTTCTGATACAGGGACTGGCTGAATGGCGCCCATCTGGAGTAACTGAGAAATGTGCTTGTGAGCCTCTTTTCTTTGTGGAGGAGGAACGTCTGGCATGCCTTTGAAGGGGCAATGTATGGAAATAAAACCTGTAACCGTGGTGAATGATATCCAACACCCATCTGTCTTGAGTAATTAAATCCCAATTGTCTTTGAAAAGAGACAGTCTTCCTCCCAAAGGAGCTGCCAGGCGAGAATCTACCGGCAGCTGAAAAGGCAGGTCATTGGGTCTGTTTACGAAAGGACTGACCCCTGCCCTCACCAGAAGTCTGAGCAGGTGAACTCCCTGTTCTAGGCCTAAAAGAACCTTGAGCTCTGCCCCTACCACGTCTAGACCTACCCCTAGACTGGGAATCATAAGCAGGATATGTCCACCCCTTAGCAGGCCAATTTCTACTAAACTTGGTGACTGCACCTGCAAAAATCTTTAACAGTTTGCATAGACTTAGCTTTGTCCTCCATTTTCTTTAAAACTGCTTCCACAGGCGAACCAAACAACACATCAGACTGTAAAGGAGCATCCAAAATCCTTGTCTTAACATGCTCAGCTAAATTCTGATCCCTCAACCAGGCATGCCTGCGAAGAACAGAACTAGTGGCAGCCACCCTCGAGGAGGCCTGTACAGCATCAAAACCACATTGCAAAGAATGCTTACCCACTTGTTCAGACACATGAACTAAATCCAACAACTCTTTACACTCAATACCTTCCGCCAAAGCATCCACCTTAGATTTCAATTGTGAAAGGAGATAATTTTGATATTTTAACATGTGAAACTGACAATTCAACGCTCTCATGGCTAGAGTGGAAGAAGTATACACTTTCTTTCCCCACCTATCCAAAGCCCTTGCCTCTTTATCAGTGGGAACAGGATTTTTAACCACAGAGGCCTTAACACCTTTAGGCCCCTGAGAAACAGTTTCTGGGTCCGCCCTAGGACTCTTAAACAAATACTTATGAGCTTCGGGCACCCTATAGTATCTATCAGGTTTAACAGGAGCAGGAGGCAAAGAGTCAGGGTTCAGGCCTCTGCAAAAACATCTTCCACCACATTCAACACAGGAGGTATAGCTAAGGGCCTATGTTGGGGTAAAATAAGAATTCCCTAAGCCTTTTCCTGGAATCAGAATAATCTTGGCCTTCCCATTTAAAGTGTTCTCTCATGGAATGCAGAGTCTCTGAAAATGAGAAATCCTCAGGAGGAGAAGCTGTAGGTGTGGAATCATCCACATCAGAATCAGAATAAGGTGGAAATTCCTGCAAGTCTTCCAGAAGACTCTGAAGCCTCTGAATACTGTTCCAAACACTCAAACTCAGGTTCCACCCTAGGCCTCTTATCAGGAGGGGGCATAGAGCCTCTAATCATAGTAATTAAATCTTCTGCCATTTTAAGCATATGTTTCTTAGGCACAGAACCTGAAGTGCTAGGAGAAGCCCCCACTGAAGCTGAACTTGGCCTACCTCTCAAAGAAGTTTTGGAAACAGAAGGAGAAGCTCTAACTACCTTGGGAAGAGAGGGAAGAACAGTTACCTGAGAAGCCCCTCAGCCTGGCCTACTTCCTGAGAAGGCACATCCTGTAACAGTAAAGTCTCTGCCTGAGACTCCAAAGAAACTCCTGGCAAAACCTCCGGCTCCACTGAGCCTTCTAAAGAACCGGCGTCTGGGACTGCGGTTCATCCACCCTAGGCTTCGCTGTTTTGTCCTTGCGCTTTTTGAAGCGGGCCGGAGTATCCGGCGGCATTTTATAATTGCAACGCTTCCCAAACACTAACCTGGCACAGTCTAACCGTCTCTTAATAGTGCGTTTGTTAAACCTAGCACAAGAGCGGCATCCAACAACGTCGTGCTCAGGCCCTAAACAAGGTATACACAAGGTATGGTAATCCCTATGAGGTATCTGTTTCCCACAAGAAATACAGTTATTCACTTTTTCTGACATCCGGTTAAATACTGAGGCAAGAAAAAACCAAAATGTTCCCCAACGGGGTACTTAGCCAACTCTGATTCGGTCTGAAACTCCGACTTTGGAAATATTTCAGAACGCCAACCTGCACTCGCAAAACTGCTTCTGCATCGGACCATGCGGCAAAAAAGACTGAGGATATGACGGCGGTCATGCGCATTAGTACCCTGACGTACTGACGTCAGTCTAATGCGCCCTGACCGACGTCAGCCATATACTCTGGTATTCGGGCCGACTGGACAGCGGACTACCCAATAGTAAGGACTGCAGCAATGTGGAACGAAGAACATCCAAGATGCTCTCCTCCAAAAAAAGGAAGCCAATCTGGTGGTCCCCTGCCATAAACAAACTATACAAC
This sequence comes from Protopterus annectens, assembly GCF_019279795.1. Lineage (NCBI taxonomy): Eukaryota > Metazoa > Chordata > Ceratodontiformes > Protopteridae > Protopterus > Protopterus annectens. The sequence continues at coordinate 623,609,568 of NC_056734.1, forward strand.
AGAAGGAAGAAACTGTTGCAGAAAAGAGGAAAATCCCAGGATGAAAAAAACTCCCTTACCAGCCTCAGTAGGAAGCTGAGATCCCTCATAAAATCCTCAAAAACTAGTTACGAAAATAAAATTGCAAACGATTCCAAAGACAACCACAAGGCATTTTATAGTTATGTCAAGAATCTAAATGGCAATGCTCAGATCTGCTCTGAGCTCCAACAAAATGGCATTAAATATACTGATCCCAGGGATATTGCCAATATCCTGGCAGATGGATTTAGTGCCAACTTCACCCCCTCTCACCCCCTAACGGGGCCAGCTCAATACCAAAAGATTGCCAAATTCCAGTAATCACGGCCACATAGGTAGAAACCACACTCTCCAAAGCTAAGAATACAGCATCTATGGGACCAGATGACATCCCAGGCTGTGTACTACAAGAACTACAAAATGAACTGGTACCTCACCTAAGTGTCATGTTTAATAATAGCCTCACCTCAGGCTTCATGCCCACTGAGTGGAGCACAGCTACAGTTATCCCACTCCACAAAGGGGGATCCACCCTGGATCCTGGGAACGACCATCCCATCAGTCTGACGAGCCTGATCTGCAAGGGCATGGAATGCATTATCATGGAGCTTACAAAGACATTGGTAACCTTCAAAACACTGGATCCCACCCAGTTTGGGTTCGTGAAGGGCCGATCTTGTCTCCTGAGCCTGAATGACTTCTTCAAATCAGTCTCCAGAGCTGTGGACTACGCTAAGGCGGTCCACACAGCCAATCTGGACCTCACCAAGGCCTTCAACACCATCTCCCACTCTGGAATCATAGATAAACTTACTAAGCTGGGCATATATCCCTACATCACGCGATGGGTTGCCAACTGGCTTACTGACAGAACCCAGACTGCAAAAGTAGCCGACTTCAAATCCAGCTCCAGACAAGTGGAGTACCTCAGGGTTCAGTCCTGGGACCACTCTTGTTTGGCATCTACTTCTCTGAAGTACAGGCCAACACTAAGGGACTCTGTCTAACAAAGTTTGCAGATGACTGCAAACTGGGAGCCATTACTGAATCCCCAAATGATGTGGATATTCTACAAAAGGGCTTTATAGAAACAGATGCTTGGTGCCACAGCCATGGGCTCAAGCTTAATGTCAAGAAATGTATAGTTATCCCCTTTGGGGAAAACCATGTACCCATGAATTCCACACAGGTGGCAGTACACTAAACACCAAAAGTGTGATGAGAGACTTAAGGGCACAGGTGGACAGTGGTCTCACCTTCGATAACCACATCGCCACAACAGTCAGGAAATCCTTCTATGTGGCACACCTCATCACGAAGGGCTTTTCATCCAGAAAAAAAGGAGGCCATTGTCCCACTGTACTCATCCCTCATTAGACCCATTATAGGAGTATAACGCCCCTTTTGGTATGCACCTCACAAGACATCTGCAACAGCTGGAAAGGCCACAGAAATACCTCACTAAAAGAATCACAGGCCTAAAGCAGATGCCATATGCTGACCGTCTAAAAAAAAAAAAAAACTCCAGCTATACTCTGTGGCATATCGTCTACTCAGAGGTGATCTCTGCTTAACATACAAGGCCATGTCAAACCCTGAGCTGTTGGACATGCTCCACTTAAAGAAATCCCAATCCCTCAGAGGCACATGCTCCAGGGATCTAAACCTTGTCATCACAATGAACAAAACATGCTGGAGGGATAGGTTCCTGACCCAGAGACTCCCCATACTCTGGAACAGACTGCCCATACATGTCAAGCAGAGCGCCTCCTTGGCCCTCTTCAAAAGGAACCTTGATGATTGGATGGGAGATAGGAAATTCACCCCGGGGATCATGTCAGTCACCCTGTTAGACAGGGGTCCAGGGAAGTAAATACTGTGGGAAGAAATATTCAGGGAATTGTTATGGCTAGGCTTGTATAGGCCCCTAGGGCAGATAGCCTAGTACTATACTATGAATATACGAGTCTGTATCAGAAACCTAAGGGAGGAAACACTATCTATCCCTGTTATCTTCTTGTTCAGAATCAGAACCTTGAATATCTTCAAGAAAAGAATACCTCTCTCTCTTACATGAAACTACTTTACAGAAAGGATCAGTAGCCTTAATTAAACCCCTAGCCAGGCCCAATAAATTACTACTATCCAAAGAAAATTGAGAAGGAATAGCTACATGCTTTGTTTTCTATTTCTTTTGACAGGAGAAAATGGGGCCAACGATGTTACTAATAAGCAGTACCTGCTTCCCCAAGGATAAGCACAGCAGTCGGACAAAAAAGGGAAAACTTTCCTGTTTCCCCTCCCAGGACTGACAAGAGTGTCTCTCTCTCTTGACCAGTGAAGGAACGCCAACAGAAGCAGAAGACATGGCTATAACCTGCAGTCCAGAGTGTCTGTAGGTGCTACACCTGAGGAATCAGGGGTAAAATATGAGTGGTTTGAGATATAACACATGGCAACAACATAGTGACCCACCTCTGGCTAAGGCAAATTGCTAGCTTGTCCTGGTGGGCAAAGGCAGTTTGCTTAATGTTTTATTTTTGTGGCTGGAAGGACTGACCGTGGGACCTGTAGTGTGGTTCCATGGTCAAGCACAGAATGGTGCCTCTTTCCTGGATAAGATAAGCAACAATTGCCAGTAAACACTACCAGTCCATAAAAGTTACTTTTTTGTCAGAAAAACAATAAAAAGCACTATTGAAAAACTATATCAGAACCACAAAAGTAAAATAATAATAAACAATTTATCCACAAATAAAATTGTTTTCAGTTACTTTACACCACTTTTAAAATGACAAAAAAGTTCAATTTAAAAGTATACTGCAGCCTCAAGACAGTCCATTAAAACACTGGACTTCTAGCTTTTAAAATAACTTTCCTGAAGAAAGTAATAAATCATGATCAAAATTAAAAAAATGGAAGTTTTCATCCAAAGGGAACTTATCTGCCCAGCAAAAGAAAGCATAAGCCGACCATCAATCCTTGAAAGCCTCAGAGGAAGGATCATAATACTCTTCCGTTTCACAAAAGCTCTGAAACTTGTCTTTTAGTCAGCTCAGTTCAAAATGCCTGCAGTCTGGGTGAATGGAAGGTGCCCTGAAGTTTTGGGAGCTGGCCGGTTGTTACCTTTGGTAGGATATAATCCCTATAGTTAAGGCAACTGCACACTGATCAATATGATGAACAGTAATACTTCTTTATGAAACTTTTTTTTTAAGGGCAAAAGAGCTCAGCTGTTCAAGATCCTTTATTTCTCAAGTGCCTGACTACTCTGAAGTCTCGAATGAGACTGGTTACACTTCGTGGTACCTTTTACCCGATTTTAAGAAGCATTAGCCAACAACTTCAATGCTCAAGAAATACCAGTTTTCTCTTTGTTCATAGGTGTGTACTAGGCTAACGGCCCTGGAGCCTTTACAAGTCTAGCCCACAGAAGTGCCCTGACATGGTGCCGCCTAACTTTAGTTCCCAGTGCCTCTATCAAGTACAGCCACTGGAGTAATCCCTAGGGTGAACTTTCTATTTCCCATCCACTCCTCACGATTTCTCTTGAAGAGGGCCAGTGAGGTGCTCTGCTTGATATGTATGGGAAGTCTATTCCAGAGCATAGGCAGTCTCTGGGTTATGAATCTGTCCCTCCAGCACATTCTGTTGATTGTGATAATGAGGTTGAGGTCTCTGGAGTGTGTGGTGCAGAGGGATTGGGATTTTATTTCAATGTAGCATTTCTAACAGAGCTAGGTCAGACATGGCTTTGTAAGTCAAGCAGAGATCATCTCTTAGTAGACGATATGAGACCGAGAATAGCTGGAGTTTTTTGAGTCTGTCCATGTAGGATATGTGTTTTAGGCCTAGGATCCTCTTTGTGAGGTACTTTTGTGTACTTTCCAGCTGTTGCATGCATCTAGTGAGGTACATGCCAAATTGGCCTAATGAGGGAAGAGTAGAGAGAGATGACCTCTTTCTTTCTGGATGCAAAACCCTTGCTAATGCGATGTGCCACATAGGGCTTTCTGACCACAGTGGCAATGTGGTGGTTGAAGGAGAGGCTGCTGTCAACCTGTGTCTCCAGATCTCTTATAACACCTTCAGTGTTCAGTGAACTCCCATCGATGTGGTAATTAGTGGAAACTAAGTTCTTCCCAAAGGAAATGATGCATTTTTTGGCATCAAGCTTAAGGCCATGGTTTCAACATCAGTCATTGGGCTGAGTGAGGCCTTTCTGTACTATGTCTACATCACTTGGGGAGTTAATAATGGCTCCCAGCTTGCAGTTGTCGGCGAACATGATCAGCCAGAATCCCTCTGTGTTGGCCTGGACTTCTAATAAGTAGATGCCAAACAGGAGGGGACCCAGGACCGATCCCTGTGGGACTCCACTCGTGACTGGTTGGCAGTCTGACTTGGAGACCTCTACTTTCACACTGGGGGTTCTGTCTGTGAGCCAATTTGCAACCCACCTAGTGATATAGGAGTTGTTGCCTAGTTTAGTGAGTTTATCAATAATGCCTGAGTGGGGAATGGTATCAAAGGCCTTGGCCAGATTGAGGTAGGCTGTATGAACTGCCATGCCCTTATTCACAGCTCTGGTGACTAACTCAAAGAAGTCAAGCAGGTTGAGCAGGCATGATCTACCTTTCACAAAACCAAACTGCGTGGGATTTAGAGTTTGAAGATTCCCTATATCCTTGTTTATTAGGTCCATGGTGATGCTCTCCACAGTCTTACATATCAGACTCATCAAACTAATGGGGTGAAAATTCCCAGGGTCTGTAGTCGCTCCTCCTTTATGGAGGGGGATGACTGTAGCAGTGTGCCATTCAGTAGGGACAAAGCCTGATGTGAGGCTGTAATTGAACAGGGCACACAGATGTGGTGCCAGTTCACTTTGTAGTTCACGTAGAACACATCCAAGAATACTGTCTGGTCCCATGGAAGCTGTATTCTTGGCCTTGGACAATGCAGCTTTAACCTCTGCTGCAGTAATGCTAGGTGCCTGGCATTCCTCCAGTATTGTGATTGGTCCTTTAAGGGGGGAGAGAGGGGTAAAGTTGGCACTGAATCTGTTGGCCAGTATGTTGGCAATATCTGAGGTACCATTGTGCAGCAACTCAGAGCAAACCTGGGTATTGCCATGGAGATTCTTGATATAACTATAGAAGGCTTTGTGGTTGTTTTTAGTGTCTGCCGCAATTCTGCCTTCACAGTTGGCTTTAGAGGTTTTGATGAGGGATCTCAACTTTTTGTTAAGGCTACTAAGGGAGTTTTTCCAGTCTTGGAACTTCACATTTTTCTGCAACAGTTTCTTCCTTCTGTTGTAGAGTTTATTAATGGCAGGGGACCACCAGATTGGCTTCCTTTTTTTGGAGGACAGCGTCTTGTTTCTCTTGGGTATGGCTAGTTGCATGCATTTATGTACATGTTCATACAGTGCATTCGTGTATGATTTGGCAGTTATGCATCTATTTTCCATTGACATGGGTGCCATGAAGTGAGCTACCTCTGTTTTTAGGAGCCCAAAGTCAGCTTTGGAGAAGTTTTTCATGGTGGTTACCTTTGTGGGGGGTGTGGGGGTGAGATGTGGATTTCCATGGTGATATGTTTGTGGTCGGATCTAACCATGGAAGAATTGACTATTGGTGTAGAGCAACGGTTGCCCGTGTTTCTAACAACCAGGTCATGGATGCTGCTTCCACTAGTGGGGGTAAGAATGAGCTGGTCCAGGGCATTGGAAATGATGAGTTCCAGTTAGCATTGGGCCAGTGTATTGGTGAATGAGTAGGTTTATTTATATGTGTGTGTAGATATATTTATTAACATATACTGAATGTTCTTCAAACTTACTTGCATGCAGTTAAAACATAACCAATTTTTTATATACATACATACACACACACATATATATATATATATATATATACACACACACACACACACACACACACGTACAGATTTAAAAAAAAAAAATATATATATATATATATATATATATACATACACACACACACACACGTACAGATTTAAAAAAAATATATATATATATATATGTGTATATATATATGTGTACACATACACACATCTGTAAACAGATATCTAGATCTATACACATGTATGTGTATCTGTGTGTGTGTGTGTGTGTGTGTGTGTATATATATAGATATATATACACACACACACATATATATATATATATTTAGATGGTACAGATGTTAAAATGTACTTGCATGTTAGAATACACGTGTACACAGTTAACTAATGCCAAATGTTTGTATAAAAAGGTGTGCACTGCTGAGCTTTTCTTTCCAGGCATCCACTCAGAAGGAGCTTTGCCCAACTTTCCCTGCAAACAAAGGCAAATAAAAACCCAACCTCATTACTGAAGCATAAAAAGTGACACAAAATCAAGGAAACCCCAAAGCAAATTAAAGCCACTGGGAAGTACGCAATGAGAAGCTTTTAAGTTCTTCAAGCAAGTGAAATGAGATCTTACGTTACTCGGAGAATGATGGAAAGATGAAAAAGACAAATAGACATCTGTACAAAAGGCAAATAGATCAAAGTTCAGGAGAGCAACCACAATATTCTCAACCAGTAAGACTGCAAGAAGAGAGACTGTGAGAAGTATAAGATTTGCAGATACAAGCACCTCAAGTTAATTTTCCAAGAAAAAGTTGTACAGCAGCAAGAATTGACCCAAGATGTCCAAAGAGAAATGCTTTCTTGGTCTATTCCAGATAATGAAGACCACTAAAGAAACCAGTTAGATATGTGGACATTTTGAGTTGAAGGTGATACTGAGGACTTAAAAGTTGCATTTAATGAAATATCAACTGACATGAACAAAAATCTGGTTTTAAATGTGAAAAGAATAAAACGTGGTCTTGCATTAAAGACAATTCAAATAATCAATGAACTGCATGGTACCTCGCAGCATATTTATAAAAAATGATTTTTAACTAGAAAAAAGGGGGTGTGTTTGGAGTATATATCTTTGCACAAACGTCTAGCCAACAGGAATTCCACATCACGTATTACATACCTTTGTAAAACAGTGAGCAACTATCTTGGGAAGTACTCATCCACAGTGTTAGTGTCATTTATGAAGCATTCTGACAAGTGTTCGGGCATTAGACTAGAAACTTCTATAATGCCAGCAAGGGTCTGCCTGAGGTGCAAAGGATGAGAATCATAAGGCCTTTTTCACAAACAGCTCCCTTCCTTCTGGAGCTCTCTTCACTGCTTGCTTAGGCACTGCCTCACTACCACGGTCTTCAAAAGATAATGACAATTTCACTCTTCAGACAAGCATTAACTGAAGAATGGATGGATGGATTTATTTATTTGAGGATAGGTGGACTGGCCACAAGGCTCTCTTCAGCCATGACAATGGTAGTTTCATTAGTTTTACTGATTGTTTTATACTTCAATTTTATTTAGATATCTGAGAATGAAAGGCATTTTACAAGTAAAATATGAACGGCTCAGTCACTGAACCAACAGCCTGTTGGAATATGCAACTCTAGCTGCAGTAGGCATCAGGTCTCCCTACCATGAATAACCAAATTTCCCAGGTTTTCCTAAACTCTGCATTCTCTGGGGTAAAGACCAAGCCCTAAACACATTCAGAGAATAAAGATGGCATGCAATGTTGTTACAGTAAAACAAACCCTGAAATCAGCAGGCCGGCAGACATACTGAGAGAGCTACAATAACTTGACACTTTGGAGATGATTTAGCAAAAAAAAAAAAAAAAATATCCACGTGCAAATAAGGCAGCTAAAAGGCACATGCATAAAACACTTAAAACTACTTTAACTTTTTACTGCCTCCTTTTACCCCACTCTGCCTACAAAGTATAAAGACAATCTAGTTTGCTTTTTCTAGTCTGATAGCATGTTCCCTTTTAAAATTTATCTCAGTGGCAAGGAGGGTTTGAACTACAAATGTTTCAGAGCTAAGTATCAGACACTACTCGTTATCAATGCATTCAAGAAGTGCTGCCCTTAATTTATCTTTCACTTTTTAATGAGCATTTCAGCCTGGCACACTTCTGAAGAAACTTTAAGCTTTTTTTTTTTTTTACAGAGTGTGTGTGTGTGTGTGTGTGTGGGGGGGGGTTACTTTTATATGCTGCTGAAAAAGTTTACACATGGAGTGGGAGACGGTGGAGTCTATTTTTCAAATAACTGTACTCAGAAAAGCTGTCAGAATGCAAGGGCACAACATTTATATATACACTGCTGTTACACAGCTTGAGTTTGCGGATGAAAATGTTACAACTTATTTTTGTGCCATACGTCTGATAAAAGATACGACTGTTCTCAGATGAGTTGCTTACCCCAGTCAATACCACAACTTCCTAAATGCTGCATCCTTTTGTAAAGCAAAACAGGAACTGAACATGTTTCTCACCTGATAGAGGGAATGGCTAAAGAATCTCATATAAACTCACAATCTGCAAGCTTTCCCCAAGTTGCGTCAAACAGGAGCTTTGCTGCCAATATATATAGCCCTCTCTGTTAAGTACTGTACTCTAATACATCAAAAATTCTTCCATATGGACCTAATGTCAAGGTCATTTAAAGGATATATATTGTACTCCTAAAGGCTGCAACTACAGCAAACTGCTTTTCAACAACTTTCAAAGATAGTTATTTATTTATTTTTAAGTGTCTGGATGGTCACTCAAGACAGCTTCATATGTCTTTACTGATGAGATAATTCACAGGAAAAATTATTCCATTTTTCATGTTCTTCAATAAAGATATCTCAAGTGATTGTTTTTCTGGGAGCTGCACAGCATGTGCAGAAAGTGATCCTCCGGTTACTAGGCATACCTTTCAAGTGTCCAGAATTTCACCTCAAATATTTGGTATATTCCTCATAAAATGTGTGGCTTTCTGGCAAATCATTAACAAAATGATGACACACATTTGTGTTTCACACTCCATACCACTCAAAAGGCATGCTAATTCAAAACCTGTTATTCTAGCAACTTTCTAAGTTTGTAACATATTTTTTTAAATCTGTCCTTGTTTTTGGGCCGTTTGTCCCCCCATTATTTTTGGCTTTGAACAGAATTTGTGTTAGGAGGTAGAATATGTTTACAGGTCAGGGCAAGGATAACAGAGACCACATTTGCTGTGGTGCTATCATTACTGGGGTGGGGAACATGTAGTTCTCTCTTGGTCTCTGTCATACAGTATGTGATTAATATCCCTGTGTATTAATAGAAAACCCTGTAGTGAGAGTCACAGGACCAGGGCTGGGTCCTAAAGTCTTAACAAAATCATTGCAAGGTGTCAGGTGTGGTATCCTGAACTGGTACTTAAAGTACTTTCTCCTGCAAATCCAACATGGCATCAGAATAAACACAAGTGATTTTTTTCTCTCTCTAGATCTGCTGTTGCTGAACTGCTGCTGCTTTTTTCAATAATCATAACTCACACACACAACAGGAGTAAAACTATGCAGAAGTTGTACAAGCACAGCCACATTAGTCTGTCATTTCCAATAATGCTAAAAAATGACAAAGCGGAAAACTCATTTCAAATTCACACTCATACTACTTGTGCTCCACTGGACTATCAGCACAATTTTCAGTTGTTTCTTACATTTGGTTCAAGATAACAACCCTACAACTATCACTTTTCTCTGAAGATGCAGGGGAACCACAAAGAGTTAGTTCTAGATTCTGTGCTGCATCTCATTAGGTGGTCTTGGAGCAAACCAGAATGGCTCCAGTACACCACTTATCTTTATGTTACAAGAGATGACGCCATTTATATTTAACATGTTTTCCCTTCAAAGACAACCAGGAAAAAATCCTGTAGTGTGACATTTATTTTTTCACAAGAAATCAAGGGGCTGAGAAGATTAGTATACTTATAAATGACTGTTAATATAGGTGATACTGCAAACTCGCTGACAGAGAAAGAACAGTACATAGCACTACAAATGATCCACTAAAGGGAAGACTAATGAGGGATGACGACTTAACACTAGAAGATGCTACAAACGTGTGTGGTGCAAGCAAGCATACCTTGAAAGCATAACAGAAGAAATGGAAATGTATACAACTGAAGCTCCATAACAAGTAAGTTCAAACAAAAGTAAAAAATGCACGGCAAAACAAAACACCACATAGCAACAAGCAGGCAGGTATAAACCACTCTATATGTACACACTATGACTGAAAAGGCATGATGCAGGGCTAAATATTAACATCTGTAGATTATATAGAGACCATCACTTCAAGCATCCATTGGTAGTGGTGCTGCGGTAGCGTTGTCGCCTCACAGCAAGACGTTGTCCCGTTCGATTCTCAGCTAGAGCGTCTTCTGTGTGGAGGCATGCATGAATGGGCGTGCCTTCGTTGAAGGTTGTGCGTCAGGGCTGGTAACTCGGCACGTAAAAATCCACTACCAAACATTAGCGGACCGCAGTTCCGCTGTGGCGACCCCTAACTGGGATAAGCCAAAAGACACAACAACAGTAGAAGAACGTTGATGTTGGGGAAACTAAGTCAAAACTGAAATGTCTGTGAAAACAACTGAAGTGCATTCCATGAACAAAGTGTCTGCTAAATATAAGAGTAATATGCTTGGTGATGGCCATGACTGTATGAAATGCAATAAAGTTGTGAATGACAGTTAAAAGGAATTTTGCGCAGAAAAGCTACACATAGTAGAGCGGTTATACTTAAAACTGGACATTGGTGCAAAATGCAATACAATGACATTAAACTGCAAGCCAAATAAGTTTGCATATCTGTTACTGTCTCACTCTGGGCATATTTTAAAACTACTGGGGGACAACACTAGATGAGCTGTGTATACAGAAATAAACTATACAAGCTGATATTTCAGTCTATCACTTTGCCAACAAAACTAAAACAACCAAACATATCTAGCAGAGTTGCTTGTGTGACTGAGTATAAGGACAGTGTCTGCTATTAACAGAGCTAAATAAATACAGTCAGAGATGAAACTGTGCAGTCCAATGATACTAAATGCATGTAGAAAGTTGGGTATAACTGTTGTAAGAATGGGTGTGGGGAATGTCAGAAAATTCAAGATGGCAGTCAATCTGAACCTCTAAGCTCTGCTAAAGCTAGTGTAGTACAAGAGCAATCAAAAACTTAGTGAATATAAAACTCGAGGAAAAGAACGTGTATTCAGAGCTCTACAGCTAAACAACCTAATGTAGCTTAAAAATGTAGAAAAAAAAAATCTTAATATTTCAATAACTGTACAGAAGCAAGATATACAACCTGTAGTGCAGAATGATGGGGAAATTACGTAGAGTTGTGCTGTTTGCGTGAAAGCTGTGGAAGCTTGCATGCAGAAGAATAAATAAAGCTATCAACTGAAATACTACCTTTGATTTATGCCCATCAATGAGGAACCTCTGCACTCAAGGCTAAATCTGAGCAAAAATTAAGGTGTAGAGAATCACTAGTAGTGACAGACAAGCAGATAAAAATCTACAGAACAGATCATTAGTACATTGTGTGTGGTTACACAGGACCATACCTATCAACCTGGATACATCAAAAATCTGGACAAGGCCCATGAAAAATAGGTACAAATCTGTATGTTAACATAACATTTGCATACATAATTATGTAACCCCACCCACTCCAATGGAATTGTGGGATGCCAGCTTTCAAATGCAAACTGAAGAACAGAACCAAAATATGGCACCAGAGTCCCCCTGCAGCGTTTCCAATGTCCCATTACCAGGCTATTTTGCCCCATTTACCATAATGTGGAAAAATACTGAAGTCAACATATTTTGTATTCTGTATATAAAGGGTTAAGCAGAAAAATGTTCACTGCGTGCAAACTGAAATGTTCTGGAAAATGTTGATCACTGAGGAATGCAGAAGTTAATTTTAAACTGCTGATAAGAAAGTTAATGGTGCAAGAATAACTGTGGTACTGGTTGGTAAAAACAAGTAATCAAACTATCACTTCTAATGAATGTTCTGTGTGCTACGTGTATGTATGTGCAGGAGGGTCTATATAAGGAGAACTCAAAGTACAAGTGACCAGACTGCTGGCATACTACCATCATGTAGCAGGTCTCCATGCATGTAAAATAAAGCTGTTTTACTTGCTTACAAGAACTTGGTGTGATTCTTCCAGAATATGTTAGAAGAGTAAAACTTTTCGACATAACTGGCACCCAACGTTAGGGCGGCCCCTGCACGGCGCGAATCGAACAAAGAGAGGCTGAAAACCTGCGCAGGTGGAGAGAGATCAGGCTCTCCTCGAACGAAAGACCTCCGACTGAAACAGGTCGAAATTAGAGGCCAGTCACTCTTTCCAGATTCAATCCGTGAGGTGGCAGCGAAACAGGGCGGAGGAATCACAAAGGTAAGCAAAACGCTATTTTTTTGTTGTTTCTGATTGGAATTTTTGTCTAAATTTTAAGGGACTAGTCAAGGGAGAAATTTAATTTTCTCAAAGTATAAGGAGTATATGTGAATAAATTCCATATACAAGAGATCTCAGGAACAGGAATAGTTTCTCTTAAGAGAAATGGGAACAGGAACCAGTTGCGTCAAAGGTGACGACAATCTGAAGATGAAAAGTTTATGTTTGATTTACACCCAAAGAACGTAAAATATTTAGATAAATGGAAAAAAGATCATGGGTTTAGTGGATGTTTAAATAAGTCAGAATGTCAAAATCTAGTAAGATTACTGTGCAAACCGGCAGGAAATAAGACAAGGAATCAAAAGAAGGTGGGGTTTCCCCAGGCACAGAAATGGCTGGAGGAAGCAAATAAGAGACATAGGGAACAAAATTTGAAAAAAGGGTGTGGTAATTCAAGTGAAAGAGATGTGTACTTTGTTAAAAAGGAAGATAATAAAACTTCCAAGTGTGCAGAACTAGAATAAAGACTCTCTTAGATAAAATAGAAGAACATTGGAAGCCCAAGGCAGATTGGACTTGCATTAATCAATGCGTTCAATCAGATGACGAAACCGTAGACAATTATCTACATCGTCTCGCACAATGTTTTGATGCTCATAGTGGGTTGATTAAGGTAGAAAATCAGGAAAATTACTCGCCCTATGAACAGCAATTGAAAAATGCACTCCTAAAGGGCTGCCAGACAGCCATTGGTAACTTTATACAAAAACATATGATCACACACAGGACAGCGCGTCTACAGCCCCTTATGGAGTATGCTAGACATGCTGAGAAATATCTGAAGGAAAAGAAAGATAAACAAGCCCAGACTTTTACAGTTAGTGAAGATGGAACTTTAATGTTAGTTCAGGGTTCCGCAAACCACGGAAGAGGGCGTGGCAGGGGAAGAGGACGAGGACGGGGAGGCGTAAGTCATTCTGAGGATTTCGAAGGTAGGCAAAAGAGGGGGGAATGTTTTAAGTGCGGTAAGAAGGGACATTTCGCCAGAGATTGCAGAGGACCGGAGAAACCGATGGTTGCTTCCGGTGGTACCGCATGACTATATGACGGTCAAAAGGCGTAGATGGAGAGTATGAGGAAGAAGAAGAAAGTGAGAATGGGGAAGTAGGTACAAGTGAAGACGATGGGTGGGGACAGGAAATGGCAGAAAATGAGGAATATCAAATGGTAAATCTAACAGCACTAGCATCAACTATGCAATTGGAATCCCAACCAGTGATCACATTGCAAGTTGAGGGCCGAGACATAGAATTTCTTTGTGACTCAGGGGCTTCACGAACGTTAGTCAGAAGTACTGCCATATCATCCGATGTTACCTCAGATGAATATGTGGTTGTAAAAGCAGCAAATGGTCGTATTTACAAAGAGCCATTGTCCAAACCTCTGTGGTTTACCGACCCAGAGACGAACCAAACCATACGGTTCCGAGTAATAATTTCAAAAATCTGCCCAGTAAATTTACTAGGAAGAGATTTAATGCAAGTGTTCGGCATAGCAGCCGTCCCAACCTCCACTGGGATGGTGGCAAGGAGAATTGAACCAAATAGTGCAATGCTATTAGAGGGGCAGGGAGATCTACATTACTGGTATAGTAATGATTTGATAGACAGGTCCCCAGAGTGTAGTGATAGATCTTACAAATTTGGCATTAAGCAAATACGGCATAACAAATCCGAAGGTGTCAGAACCATTACATTGCACAATGTATTACAGAAGATGTGCCGGACCTGATTTAAAATACGAAAAGAAATTTCTTAGTTTTAAAGTCACCAAACTAGTATTGCATAGCCTTTTTTGGGACACACTAGGTAATTCTGCAGTCACATGTAGCCTTACAAGGGATATGCAGCTGCTGTATAAGAATAAATTAACCACACATATTTCAGTCACGGAGGGTGAAGGAATGTCATGGTACCTCGTGGGTAAGAAAATAACTGAATGGGTAGGATGGACACCAGAACAGTTGGCAGGTTAAGGCGTTCAGGTTCAAAAACTTAACTGGGTTACACAAGCCAGACCGACCGTGCACCTCTGGGAAGACGAACCGATACAATCCCCTGGGACATTATGACTATGTCTCCTTACCCCCATGGAGGAATCTCAATTGCAGACAATTCCAAACTCATTATGGTCACAGGGTCAGCACGATATCGGACTGATTAGAACGGCAGGACAGGTAAAGATTACACCCAAGTCAGAATTTAGACCTCATAAACGGCAGTATCCCTTGAGCAGAAGGGCAGAGGAGGGCATTTTACCAGTAATCACAGCACTTTTGAAAGCTGGAGTATTAATTCTGTGCACAGACTCACCGTGTAATACGCCCTTATTTCCAGTAAAAAAAACCGGATGGGACATGGAGGATGGTACAAGATTTACAGGCAATAAATGCCGCGGTGGTACCTCGGGCCCCCATAGTCCCGGATCCGTCTATTCTGCTGAAAGTACAGTTTTGTACCTACCATAAATGTAGATGTTCGAGGATTCCCTTGCTGCAGTCCTGACAATTGGGTATAGTCCGCGTCCCAGTCGGCCCGAATACCAGAGTATAAGGCTGACGTCGGTCATGGCGCCTTAGACTGACGTCAGTACGTCAGGGTACTAATGCGCATGACCGACGTCATTTCCTCAGTCTTTTCTTGCCCCAGATGTCAGAAGACCCAAAAAGACAAGTCCCAAAAACAACCTGCACCAAAAAACATGTACAATATATACAGCAATATATACAAAAAATATATAGCATGTAAACTCACCTACACAACCACCCTGAAACACAGAGGGGAAGGAGGGAGGGTAAATTGGACTGCAGCAAGGGAATCCTCGAACATCTACATTTATGGTAGGTACAAAACTGTACTATGTTCTTCGTCTTCCCTTGCTGCAGTCCTGACAATTGGGTAGAATCCCAAAGCAGAGGTAAGGGAGGCTGGCAAATTATAAAGTAGCAGGAGCTGACAACATGCCTTGTAAAACAGCTGTGGCAAAACCAGCCCTAGTCTTAGAGTATATAGGCAGGTGATAATGCCTAGAGAAAGTATGCACTGAACTCCAAGTAGCTGCTTCCAGAATATCCTTAGTTGCCACCCCCCTTAGAAATGCTGTTGAAGTGGCAGAAGCCCTAGTGGAATGAGGCCTAATCCCAGCTGGAACCTCTTTGCCATGATGGGAATAACAAAATGCAATGCAAAAGCCAATCCACCTAGAAATAGTTTGTTTTGACACAGGCTTGCCCTGTGAACTCAAAGCAAAAGAAACAAGTAACTGCTGAGACTGCCTAAAATCTTTAGTCCTGCTCAAATAATAACGCAATTGCCTGTGTACATCTAAAGTGTGCAAAATCTTTTCCCCTTTATTTTGAGGATCTGCAAAAAACGTAGGCAAATGAATAGTTTGGTTTAAAGCCACACTAGAAACCACCTTAGGCATAAAGGAAGGATTAGTACGTAATGAAACCCTGTCCTTATGGAAAACCAAAAGGGCTCTACTGCCATAAGGGCCTGCAACTCAGACACCCTTCTTGCAGAAGTAATAGCCAACAGAAAAGCAGTCTTCCATGACAAATATTTCAATTCAGCAGTAGCTGCAGGCTCAAAAGGTTGTAGAGTAAGTTTTTCCAACACAAAATTGAGATCCCAAGCAGGAGTAGGAGCTCTACGTGGGGTCTTATATTCTTTGCCCCTCTAAGAAACTGCTTGAACAAAGGATGCGAAAACAAAGGTGGGTCACAATCATAGTGAGCTGAAATTGCTGCAGCATGAATCTTTATGGAAGAGAAGGACAAACCTTTGTCCAATAATTCAGTAAGATATTGAAGAGCCACACTCAAATTAGGCTCTGAAATCTCCAAATTCTTTGCTGTACTCCAAAATAAAAATCTCTTCCATTTTTCTGCGTACACTCTCCTAGTACTAGGCCTTCTAGCTTCCATAATCACATTTAAAACTTGTTGAGGAAGCTGAGACCTGCTGTGCTTCAACACAGAATATGCCAAGCTGTGAGATGAAGAGATTGAAGCTTGACATTGAGCAGATGACCGTCCTTCTGAGATAACAGATGAGGAATCAGAGGTAAAGGCCATGGAGGCTTCTTTACAAGACTCCTTAGAAGTGGGTACCAGTGTTGCGAGGCCAATCTGGAGCTATCAAAATCATCCTTGGCCTGTCTTGTCTGACCTTTAATAATACCTTTGGAAGAAGAGGCAGAGGTGGAAAGGCATAGACATGAAGGTTTTTCCAACTGAAAGACAGAGCATCCACTTTCCAAGCTGTGTGATGAAACCCCTTTGTGCAATACTTTGGCAGCTGGTGGTTTAGTGGAGAAGCGAACAGATCTATGTCTGGAGTTCCCCATGACACTGTCAATTTCTGAAATACATGAAGATCCAGTTTCCACTCGTGGGGATCCATGATTTGTCTGCTTAATACATCTGCTAAGGAGTTCTGTGCTCCTGGCAGAAACCTTGCCTGAAGAGTCAGTTGCAGGCTTAACGCAGTCTCCCATAAAATCATTGCTTGCCTGCATAGAGGATAAGAATGTGTTCCCCCTTGCTTGTTGATGTACCACATGACAGTTGTGTTGTCTGTTAGAATCAACACCTGCCCTGGAAGAAGTAACTCCTTGAACGCCATCAATGCAAACTGGACTGCTAACATCTCCTTCAAGTTGATATGTAGATGCTGTAGTCTGGCAGGCCACTTGTCTTGTATCCACTTTCCATTTAGATGAGCTCCCAAGCAGTGTCCGAGGCATCTGTCGTTAAAATCTGACTCGCCTCTGGCCGGGTCACAGAGAGTCCCTTGTTTAGGTGACATTCCTGAGCCCACCACAAGAATTCCTTTTGAAGGCAAGGTATTATGTGAATGACAGTGTCGAAATCTTGGCAGTGCTGTGTCCATACATTTTGAGATACCATTGCAGCTTCCTCATATGCAGTTTGGCATTGGGAAGCACCAGAATACAAGATGCCATGAACCCTAATGCTTGAAGGACTGTCCTTGCAGTCAGCACGGACTGATGAGATAGTTGATGGAAGTAAAGTGACAGACTCTTTTGTTTGTCCGGGGTTAAAAAGGCCATCTGGGCTGCTGTATTCAGTCTCACACCCAGAAAGCACATGTCTTGAGAGGGTACTAGACTGGACTTTATTTCGTTCACAGAATACCCTAGGCATCTTAGCACTGCTATGACATATTCCAGATGCTGTAGAAGGTCTTCCTTTTCTTGAGCCAGAATCAGGCAGTCGTCCAAGTAAGGATAGATTTGAATGCCTTGAAGCCTGAAGTAAGCTATCACTGGAGCCAGAACCTTTGTGAATACTCTGGGCGCAGTAGATAAGCCAAAGGGCAATGCAGAGAACTGATAATGAAAATCTCCAGTTCGAAATCGCAGATACTTTCTGCAACTTAGCCTGATAGGCACATGAAGGTAGGCTTCCTTGAGATCCAAAGTTACCATCCAGTGATCCTTGCCCAGCAGAGGTAACAGTTGCTGTAACGTCAACATCTTGAACTTGGGAATGTCCAGATAAGTGTTGAGGATAGATAAATCCAAAATTGGTCTCCACGTGTTCCCCTTCTTTGGTACTAGGAACAGGCGAGAATAAAATCCGAAGCCCCTTTCTGATACAGGGACTGGCTGAATGGCCCCTATCTGGAGTAACTGAGAAACTTGCTTTTGAGCCTCTTTTCTTTGTGGAGGAGGAACATCTGGCATGCCTTTGAAAGGGGGCATTGTGTGGAAATAAAATCTGTAACCGTGATGAATGATATCCAGCACCCATCTGTCTTGAGTGATTAAATCCCAATTTTCTTTGAAAAGAGACAATCTTCCTCCCAAAGGAGCTGCCAGGCGAGAGTCCACTGGCAGCTGAAAAGGCAGGTCATTGGTTCTGCTTACGAAAGGACTGACCCCTGCCCTCACCAGAAGTCTGAGCAGGTGAACTGTCTGATCTAGGCCTAAAGAACCTTGAGCCCTGCCCCTACCACGTCTAGACCTACCCCTAGACTGGGAACCATAAGCAGGATATGTCCACCCCTTAGCAGGCCAATTTCTACTAAACTTGGAGGCTGCACCTGCAAAAATCTTTAACAGTCTGCATAGACTTAGCTTTGTCCTCCATTTTCTTTAAAACTGCTTCCACAGGCGGTCCAAACAACACATCAGACTGTAAAGGAGCATCCAAAATCCAGGTCTTAACATGCTCAGCTAAATTCTGATCCTTCAACCAGGCATGTCTGCGAAGAACAGAACTAGTAGCAGCCACCCTCGAGGAGGCCTGAACAGCATCAAAACCACACTGCAAAGAATGCTTACCCACTTGTTCAGACACATGAACCAAATCCAGCAATTCTTTACACTCAATACCTTCCGCCAAAGCATCCACCTTAGATTTCAATTGTGAAAGGAGATAATTCTGATATTTCAGCATATGAAACTGACAATTCAACGCCCTCATGGCTAGAGTGGAAGAAGTATATACTTTCTTACCCCACCTATCCAAAGCCCTTGCCTCTTTATCAGAGGGTACAGGATTTTTAACCACAGAAGCTTTAACACCTTTAGGCCCCTGAGAAACAGTTTCTGGGTCCGCCCTGGGACTCTTAAACAAATACTTATGAGCTTGGGCACCCTATAATACCTATCAGGCTTAACAGGAGCAGGAGGCAAGGAGTCAGGGTTCAGGAAGCCTCTGAAAAAACATCCAGCACCACATACAACACAGGAGGATTAGCTAAGGGCCTATGCTGGGGTAAAACAAGAATTCCCTAAGCCTTTTCCTGGAATCAGAGTAATCCTGGCCTTCCCATTTAAAGTGCTCCCTCATGGAGTGAAGAGTCTCTGAAAATGAAAAATCCTCAGGAGGAGAAGCTGTAGGAGTGGAATCATCCACATCAGAATCAGAATAAGCAGGAAACTCTTGCAAGTCTTCCACAGAAGACTCTGAAGCCTGTGAACACTGTTCAAAACTATCAAACTCCTGTTCCACCCTAGGCCTCTTATCAGGCGGGGCATAGAACCTCTAATCAGAGTAATCAAATCTTCTGCCATCTTAAGCATATGTTTCTTAGGCACAGAGCCCGAAATGCTAGGAGAAGCCCCCACAGAAGCTGAACTTGGCCTACCTCGAAAAGAAGCTTTGGCAACAGAAGGAGAGGCCCTAACTACCTTGGGAAGAGAGGGAAGAACAGTTACCTGAGAAGCCCCTCAGCCTGGCCTACCTCCTGAGAGGGCACATCCTGTAACAGTAAAGTATCTGCCTGAGACTCCATAGAGACTCCTGGCAAAACCTCTGGCTCCCCTGAGCCGTCTAAAGAACCGACGTCCGGGACTGCCGGTTCCTCACCCCTAGGCTTCACTGTTTTGTCCTTGCGCTTCTTGGATGAAGCGGGCGTCGGAGCATCCGGCGGCATATTATAATTACAACGCTTCCCAAACACTAACCTAGCACAATCAAGCCTCCTCTTAATAGTGCGCTTGTTAAATCTAGCACAAGAGCGGCAACCAACAACGTCGTGCTCAGGCCCTAAACAAGGTATACACAATGTATGATAATCCCTATGCGGTATCTGCTTCCCACAAGAAATACAGTTATTCACTTTTTCTGACATCCGGTTAAATACTGAGGCAAGAAAAACCAAAATGTTCTAGCCAAAGTTACTTAGCCAACTCTGTTTCGGTCTGAAACTCCGGTTTCGGAAAATCTCAGAACGCCAACCTGCACTCGCAAAATTGCTTCTGCATCGGACCATGCGGCAAAAAAGACTGAGGAAATGACGTCGGTCATGCGCATTAGTACCCTGACGTACTGACGTCAGTCTAAGGCGCCATGACCGACGTCAGCCTTATACTCTGGTATTCGGGCCGACTGGGACGCGGACTATACCCAATTGTCAGGACTGCAGCAAGGGAAGACGAAGAACATCGATATCCTTCCTATGGATAACTACTTTTCTGTAATTGATATCAGTAATGCCTTTTTCTCTATTCCCTTGCAGGAAGATAGTAGATTTTGGTTTGCATTTACATTTATGGGTAAGCGTTATACCTATACCAGGTTATCGCAGGGATACTGCGAAAGTCCGACCATCTTCTCACAAGAGATGTCCACCAATTTGGCTCAGTTCCAACCCGCCCAAGGGTGCCACCTACTGCTGTGCGTGGATGATATCCTCCTGGCCGCGACTACGAAAGAACTCTGTAAGTCTGAGACTATTCGACTACTACACTTTCTGGCACACGAAGGACATAAGGTAAATAAGTCTAAGTTACAATTTTGTAAATTAGAAGTACGTTACCTGGGTTATACTATCTCTGGGAAGGGCATGCGATTAGATGACAGTAGAAAGAATGCTATTTTATAAGCCCCCATGCCAACTACAAAAAAAGAAATGATGTCCTTTTTAGGCATTACGAGCTTCTGTCGTAGTTGGATTCCCAACTATGCCGAAAAAGTGCACCCACTATCAGACTTAATTTTTGCAATACCGATGGCGGCAAAAGATTTGCTGCACTGGACAGACAAGGCAGTACAGGCATTCACTAGAATCAAGCAACTGATAGCTGGGTCAGCAACATTGGGGTTTCCAGACTACAGTAAGACCTTTATACAGACTGTAGATTGCAAGCAGGGATTTATGACATCTGTTTTAATGCAAATGTATGGAGATAAGTTACGACCATTGGCATTTTACTCTAGTAAATTAGACTCAGTAGCACGAGCATTACCACACTGTGTGCAAGCAGTAATTGCAGCCGCTTTGGCGGTACAAGCATCTGCCACATTGGTATTGTTCTATGATCTTACGTTAAAGTCCGCACTCTGTAGCAGTCATCCTTCTGCAGGACAAGTTAACATTTCTGTCACCTAGCAGACATTTATCTTGTATGACTACGCTGTTATCACAGCCACACATGACAATTGAGAGATGCACTACCTTAAATCCAGCGACATTGCTACCTGTTGCTGAAGGCGGTATCCGCATGTATGCTTAGATCTCATACATTCTAAAGTTCTACCAAGACTGGATCTTAAAGATCAACCCTTACTACATGCGGACTGGACACTGTTTGTAGATGGGTCAGCACGCAAAACAGAAACAGGCACCACGCAGGTAGGGTATGCAGTTACTACCGCAACTCAGATAATAGAGGCAAGACCACTCCCCGGGAACTTATCCGCTCAAGCAGTGGAACTGATTGCTGTGACAAGGGCATGTCTCCTTTCGGAGGACAGGAATGTCACTATCTATACGGATAGTCAATATGCCTTCTCTACGGTACATGTGTTTGCTCAGCAATGGAAAAATAGGGGGATGGTTACAACCTCGGGGAAAGACATCATGCACAAAGAACTAATCCTTGAATTACTACAAGCCGTCCAACGGCCACGGGATTTGGCCATCTGTAAATGCGCTGCTCATACCCGTGCTAAGGACCCAGTATCACTTGGTAATGCCCTAGCAGACAAAGCAGCCAAAGAGGCAGCTATGTCCAGTACCTTTTCACTTAAAACCACACCTACAGAATTACAACCAACAGATAACTTTGATTTGCAAACCTTACAAGTCATGCAGGAACTTAGCACTGTACAGGAAAAACAATGCTGGACTAGGTATGGTGTTAGACAGAACAAGGGAATCTATGTGGGACCAGATAATAAATATGTTTTGCCTACTAATCTTTTTATACTTGGTAAAAGGCAAAAACAAACACTTGAAATCACCAGCAAAACGAGTGTAGGACACCAGGTTCCAAAATGAAGAAGCCAAAATCAACGTAAACGTATTTTAATGAAATTCCGTTTTCGCTTCCACCAAAGTAGAAGCTTCATCAGACAAAAAACGGCGCCAAATAACTCAATTTAAAAACATATCAAATTATGTAATTTCCTTGACTACAGGACGACAATCACTAACAACAAGTATCATGTTAAAGCATTTTGAAAAACCTCAATTTGGATACAAATCTAAATGACAACAATGTGTAAGTATGTCTACACTTGATGAGACATTAAAAAAATGTATAAAAAAATTGTAAATAACTTATTTACCATATACATATACATAACACCAACCATACATAGATACAAAAACCTAAAAAAATACTTTTAGTTTAAAACAAAATCAGAGAAACTTGAGGTTCATTTTAACACTAAAATCTAATCGTAGGCACCATGCCTACCGCAAATAACTTTTGTATTTTAAAAAAGCAGAAATATTACAAGCTTCATTTAAACCTGGTGTAGAAAAGGCATCTAAAAGTAGTTGCCATTCTAGTTCTCTGATTTCAAGAAGGAGAGATTGAGGCCCCCCTCTAAGTCCTACATTAACAGTGTCAATACCCATAAAGTGGAAGTTATGTCCAACATTGTTTACAGTGTGTTTAGCAAGAGCGTTGTCTATCTTTTTATTTTTAATCGCGTATTTATGTTGGTAAACACGGTCCCGTAATCTACGGTCCGTTTTACCGACATAAAATGCGTGACAACAGTCACAGAAGGCCACGTAAATCACTGATTTTGTCAAGCAATTTATTTTATGTTTGACAAAATACTTTTTGCCTCTTATGGAAAAAGAACCACCCACCTTCAAAAGGCCACACAAATTGCAGGAACCACAAGTAAATGAGCCAGTCCGTCTAGATAAAGACAGTGGAAGATCAGTAGTTTGCAACAGGTCTTTTAAATTACTACCTCTCCTGAAAATAAAGGAGGGGTGAGAGCCTAAAATGTTAAATAGAGGAACACTATTTTCAATAAAATGCCAATTTTTCTTAATAATGGCACAAATATCTTTGATGTGGTTGTTGTAGGTAATAATCAGGCTAGTCTTATAATCACATCTTGGCGCCTGATACATTACTACAGTGTCCCCTATATTATTTTGTGGGGGTGTATTTCCCAAATCTAAGGAATCCAAGGAAGAACCAACTATTGTCGTGATCTTAATTTTATTGAACTCAAGAATAGGTTTATAAAACCCGTTTTCTCTTTTAAATGCTACCTCTTCAACAATGTTATTTAATAAATCAATAGGATAACCCCTATTCTGAAACATGACTTTCAGACCAGCACACTCAACATTAAAGGCCGCGCTTGTACTGCACATACGTGCAGCTCTAACAAGTTGGCCTTTAATTATAGATTTCTTTTGTTTCCAGGGGTGGCAGCTGGAGAAATGCAAAAAACTATTACAATACGTTTGCTTTCTATAAATTGTAGACAAGAAAGCATTATTGACAAGATCTTTAGTCAGTTTGACATCAAGATAATCAATTTCATTAGGTGAAAATTTATGCGTGAATTTTAAGAAGGTAGAAGTGGTATTCATGTAATCAACTAACTCACAACAAACATCTTCACTTCCTAAGATAAGTAAAAATACATCATCCAAGAAACGTGTATAAACCTTAATAATGTTTTTGAATCTAGGGTTATTTAATAAGCAGGTGTTCTCCCAATAGGCTACAACAAGGTTTGATACACTCCCACCACAAGGGGATCCCATGGCGATACCTCTTTTTTGTAAATAGTAACAATTGTTGAAGATGAAAAAATTAGAAGACAAAATAATGTCTAACAACAATGTGACCACATCGATTTCATCTCTAGGAGCGTTTAAGCTTAAAAGCATCAACTCAACCCATTCGACCGCCTCTTGATGTGGGATAGAGGTGTAAAGATCGACCACATCAATAGTTAAAAAATTAAGGCTAGGGTCGAATGGGATGTCATTGATAGTTCTCAAAAAAGACCAAGAGTCCTTGCAAATTTGAGGTATCAAGCCAAGGTATTTAGAAATGATGGAATCTACAACTCTAGCACAAGGGTGGGTAATAGAGTTTCTCCCGTCTACTAGGGCACGCATAGGTGGGTCACTTAGGTTTTTATGAATTTTTGGGATCCCAAACATGATTGGGACCCTTGGGAATGAAATGTTAATGAAGTTGAAAGTTTCAACATCAATCCTCCCTTCAATAAACAAATCCCTAAAGTACCCCTTGATCTTATTCATTTGTCCTGACATCTCGTTTAACGAAGATGCCACATAGGCTGGAGAATTTAAGACAAGTGACATTCTTTCAATGTAGTCTTCCTTGTCTAAAACGACTAACCCTCCACCCTTGTCAGGTTTAATAACCCTGATGGGAAGTTTACACAAGTCTTTTAGAGCTGACAACTGATTGGATGAGGTATTACTCTGACGATCAAACCATTTAATATTATCAAATAGTTGTCTTAAATCCAATTCGCATACATTTTCAAAAATATTCAAAATGGGATGCAAGGGAGGGTTGAAAACGCTAAGTAACTTAAATAAAGGCCTATCTCCTGATGTTACACCATTAAATAAAACTTTAAGGTTTAAGGAACGGACAAAACATTTCAGATCAATCAATAATTTAGGTAAATTCAATTTCTGATCTGGTACAAATGTAAGACCGTAGGCCAACAGGTCAACCAAATCATTTTCAATGGTGACTTGTGAAAAGTTGTAGACTTTGAAATCACCCTTAGAATTAGTCAAAATGATCAATTTCGAAGAGATGGTAGTGTCTTCACTAAAAGGAGGAAATAAAGACTCTATTTGTAATTGTTCTTGTTCCGTTGTCTTTGGAAATTCTTGCGCCCTAAAAAAGGCTTCCCTTGGCCTTTATAATTAGGGCGAGTCCCTTGGTTGTCATAATTTGACTTAATTCTACTGCTCCTTCTCGGTCCCTGGGAAGAAGGACCTTCATCACCATCATTAATATCCTGTTCATCTTCTGTGAATGCTGTGTCACTGACCATTACATCTCCACTGCCACCACTTTTACCATCAGCACCAACAGGTTTATTTGTATTGGAAATGTTCTTGTGAAGATTAGGATAAACAGTATTATTGGCATAAGCTTGCCTGTCTCTTGTAAGTTTTTTGACTTTATTCAGTTTTAGTTTGACCAATAATGCATCAATACTCTGAAAGATGCGGTCATAGTCGTACCTATAACGAATAAAGTTTATGTCAGTTTTTATTTTTTCATCAAGTTCACTTGTTTCTGCTAAAAGAAATGTGATATAGTTGGAATAATGTGTAACCATTAATTCTAACAGTTCCAAGCCTTGTTTGTCGAAAAGGCTAGCAAGGTCTTTTGTGAATTTAGAATCATAAAAAAGGCCAGTTGGAACGAATGAACATCTTAAGCCTTTAGGCACTATCTTTTCTTTTAGGCATTGTTTAAAGTAAGAGACTTCAAGTTGAAGTCTCTTTATTTTTAACATATTGCTGTCGAGGACTTTAAGGTTTGCTGCAATATTGTCAACACAATTACCTTGACTAACCACCCCTGTGGCCGGTGCTCCTTTTTCCGGAAAGGTAGTAATTTAAAAGACCTGTTGCAAACTACTGATCTTCCACTGTCTTTATCTAGACGGACTGGCTCATTCACTTGTGGTTCCTGTAATTTGTGTGGCCTTTTGAAGGTGGGTGGTTCTTTTTCCATAAGAGGTAAAAAGTATTTTGTCAAGCATAAAATAAATTGCTTGACAAAATCAGTGATTTATGTGGCCTTCTGTGACTGCTGTCACGCATTTTATGTTGGTAAAACGGACCGTAGATTACGGGACCGTGTTTACCAACATAAATACGCGATTAAAAACAAAAAGATAGACAACGCTCTTGCCAAACACACTGTACACAATTTTGGACATAACTTCTACTTTATGGGTATTGATACTGTTAATGTAGGACTTAGAGGGGGGCCTCAATCTCTCCTTCTTGAAATCAGAGAACTAGAATGGCAACTACTTTTAGATGCCTTTTCTACACCAGGTTTAAATGAAGCTTGTAATATTTCTGCTTTTTTAAAATACAAAAGTTATTTGCGGTAGGCATGGTGCCTACGATTAGATTTTAGTGTTAAAATGAACCTCGAGTTTCTCTGATTTTGTTTTAAACTAAAAGTATTTTTTTTAGGTTTTTGTATCTATGTATGGTTGGTGTTATGTATATGTATATGGTAAATAAGTTATTTAAAATTTTTTTATACATTTTTTAATGTCTCATCAAGTGTAGACATACTTACACATTGTTGTCATTTAGATTTGTATCCAAATTGAGGTTTTTCAAAATGCTTTAACATGATACTTGTTGTTAGTGATTGTCGTCCTGTAGTCAAGGAAATTACATCATTTGATATGTTTTTAAATTGAGTTATTTGGCGCCGTTTTTTGTCTGATGAAGCTTCTACTTTGGTGGAAGCGAAAACGGAATTTCATTAAAATACGTTTACGTTGATCTTGGCTTCTTCATTTTGGAACCTGGTGTCCTATACTCGTTTTGCTGGTGATACTAATCTTTTTAGGTATGCAGCACTAGTTGTGCATGGCCCTTCCCATCTGGGCCCTGCAGCTATGGTTAGAATTATCCACCTTACCTTTTGGACCAAGGGTTTCATTGCATATGCAAAACATTTTTGTCTGTCCTGCATAGTATGTGCTACATACCACGGGGGAGGGGTCAGAGTTGCCCCGGCATCATTTCCAACACCCCCTATCCATTTCATACAATATGTATGGACTTCATCGAATTGACCCCGGCACAACTAAAGAAGTTTGTGTTAGTGATAGTAGATGCATTTACTAAGTGGGTTGAGGCCTTTCCGGTGACACATCCGGATGCTCAAACAGTGGCTAAAATTTTGGTCAATCACATCGTCCCGCACTTTGGACTTCCTACACGCATCTACTCTGACAATGGCATGCATTTTGTCAATCAGATCATTCAGAAACTGTCTACAGTTTTCCAAATTGAATTGAAACACCATTGTGCCTACCACCCACAGTCAGCAGGGTTGGTGGAACGCCACAACGGCATTCTAAAAGGCAAGTTAAGAAAACTCATGACCGAGACACATCAGTCTTGGATTACCTGTCTACCTCTAGCCCTCCTTCCCATGCGGACAACTCCCACCTCAAAAGGAGTCACCCCATTTGAGTTATTGTACGGGAGACCTTATTACGTCCCGCAGTGGCAAAACTTGTTGCCTGCGGAACGTGAGGGGGTGAGGAGATAGCATGAGGAAAATGCTGACCAATACTAACAGTGGTTTAATGAATGATTGTTTTTCAGGTTCAAGAGACGACAAAATCACGGAAGTCATCGCAACTCCAATGGCAGTTCGGATTAAAGAAAGGTCCTCATGGATCCACCTAACGCATTGTAAAACATTTTAAAAAATTGAATTCCCCTGAGGAACAAACAGACAGCAGTAACCATGAAGGACAATAATGAGAATAAGAGAAAATGGTTCTATTGCAATATTTTATTGTTTATAACTATTGTGATTGTAATATTTTTGTTTTTAATGAAGCTAGCCATTCAAAAAGAGACAAACACACCAGCTGGCATCCAAACTTTAATACATATCAAGCGATTAAATATGCATATGCATCCTCAATGAATGTCTCAAATTGTTGGGTATGTACTGTAATACCTACTGTACATAGTGGCTTAATGTTAGGGACAGCCCCTCTGGGAACAAATGATACTTGGAATAATTTGTTGTTTGAAACCACAGAAGTACCACTGAGAGACAAGGTGGTGCTGCCTCTTCTGGGCGCCAAAAGCGGAACAGTGTGTTTTCAAAAGATTGGAAAAGTTAAGGTGGGGCTGAGCCTATGTAATTTGACAATAGTTCATAATTGTACCCTAGAAGGGCAGTGTGAAACCAAGTTTGGAGCTATAAAAAAAGACATCAATGTAAATGATACTAGTTTTGTTGAAAAAATGCTGTATGCATATGGCCTGTTATTTAAGGGGCTAAAGCCAAATGGGAGTTATGAATTTGCAACCAATATTACCATCAAAACAAATGATTGTTATTTTATTTGTGGTAGGAAAGCATATAAATGGTTACCATATGGCTGGTCAGGAAGTTGTTTTTTGGGATATCTGATACCAGCTATCAGACACGCAAATGTATTACCTCAAAGTAAAATACGAAATGCACGTTCTCTTAATAAACCTATTAATCCCGTAGGTAACATTGATGCGTCATGGATTTATCACCATGACTTGGCACACGTCAGCAGCAAAGGACTCTCACATATGGACCTAGGCGATGATGTAATTGCTTGGGCTGGTATTTTGCCAGCGTATGGGACAGTAAAATCCATCTGGGAACTGAGAAAACTGTCAAAACTGTTAGAGACTCTGAGTAATGCGACATTTTCAGCGCTAGAACTGGTGACGGACGAATTAACGGCGATGAGAACAGTAGTGTTGCAGAACCGTATGGCGCTCGATTTCACCCTAGCGGCGAAAGGAGGTACTTGCGCTCTCATACACGAGGAGTGCTGCTCGTTCGTTCCTGATAACGAGCATGCGATTCAGAGCCATCTTGAAATAATTCAACAAGTTTCTGAACTGACTAAACCTGGTCCAAACCCCTTGACTGACTTTTTCCAAAACCTGTTTGTAAACTGGGGTTCTGTGTTGATGAACATTTTAATTGCTGTATGTGTTGGTGCAATCATATTTTTGCTGCTTGGCTGCTGTTGCATACCATGTATCAAAATGATAATATCGAAGGTTATCTCTGCCAATGCTACAAAAGCATATTTCTCTGATCATGAGAAGGTATACAACGTATCTGGGATTGTGTAAAATAAACAGTATACAAAATGTTGTAAGGGGGGAAATGTGGAAAAATACTGAAGTCAACATATTTTGTATTCTGTATATAAAGTGTTAAGCAGAAAAATGTTCACTGCGTGCAAACTGAAATGTTCTGGAAAATGTTGATCACTGAGGAATGCAGAAGTTAATTTTAAACTGCTGATAAGAAAGTTAATGGTGCAAGAATAACTGTGGTACTGGCTGGTAAAAACAAGTAATCAAACTATCACTTCTAATGAATGTTCTGTGTGCTACGTGTATGTACGTGCAGGAGGGTCTATATAAGGAGAACTCAAAGTACAAGTGACCAGACTGCTGGCATACTACCATCATGTAGCAGGTCTCCATGCATGTAAAATAAAGCTGTTTTACTTGCTTACAAGAACTTGGTGTGATTCTTCCAGAATATGTTAGAAGAGTAAAATCTTTCGACACATAAACACTAATGCGCATACTGCTTTACTTCTACAATGATTATTTGGATTTTATAATTATATTTTATAGCACAATGCCCAAACACTAAACAGACATCTGCTAAACAAAACAATACTGTCTCACAATGAAAATAGACATAGCATTAAAACTTCTCTGCCCTTGAAACTCACATTCTTTGAAACAGCATTGAAACCCACACCACATCCAAAGAAAATGCATCTGGCCAGTGGTGGATAAAGATTACCTTGGGCTGTTTTCAAACAATTGGTCCCTTGCACAGAAAACAAGAAACATACATGTGTTCTTTGATGCACCTTCCTGACTTTAGGAAATTATATTCCTTGTACAGCACACTTGTTAGACAGAGTACATTTTAAATGTACTTACTGTCTGAACATTTTTCCAGTAGGCAATGAAACAAAATGCAAGAACCAATAATGACAAAACTGCCCAATTCAGAACATTTCCATCATAAAAGTCTACTTCCACACCCACACAATATATATCTACATCTATATATAAAACAGAATGACAGTAGTGTAAGCCATAGGCATCTTGCAGAGCTTCTTGCACTTATTTTCAATTTCAGTTTTTTTTGGGGGGTGGGGACAAACATTTTGGAAAGTTGCTAGAATAAAATGTTATCACGATGCATTTCACAGCCAAGTCTTAAACCCAAGACCCTGTGCACTACAGTCAGAAAAAATATACCACTATGCCAAATCAGCAGTTTCCCGAAAGATAGAAAGACTGAAACTTAAATGGCTATCATTTAGTGAATTCAGTTCTCACTCTCACTATAGCTATCAACGTCTTAGCACAAAAAACCTGGACAAAGCCAATAATGGGGGAATAGAGAATTCAGCTCTCACTTCTCACCTTAGCTCTCAACGTCTTAGTGCAAAAAACCTGGACAAAGCCAATAATGGGGGAATGCAGCCCCAAAATACGGGCAAATGTATCTTATAAACTTAGAGAATTGTTAGAATAAAAGGTTTTGTGTTACCATTTATTTTCTGAAGAATATGAAATCTGAAATTCAAATGCCTGTCATTATTTAGTGACTTTAATCCTTCAGTGATTTGCAACAAAAATCCTAAAAACCACAGGCTTTGAGGAACAGTTCAAAAATATGAGGCATAAATTCAAAAGTGGTGGTGGCTAGGGAGTTTAGGCTCTTACAGGGTTTGAGCCGGAGTACCTCTAGCCACCAGATGTATTAAATTGGGGCATTTTCACACACACACACACACACACTCTGTTTATGCAGGTTCACCTAAGCATACTTTTTTAATGCCATTTTTGAGAATTTTTTTGTCTTTGAATAGATCAAGGTTAGCATTTGCAACAACACTACTACTAATAATTTTGCATCCTCTACTCAACACGGCTTCTGTTACATTCACATTACAACAAAGTCCACCACAGCAGTCCTTGATTATGATCAATAGTGACCAAAACAAATAAGGGACATATCCACTTTGTTTCAACCTCCCAAAAATTTCTGATTGGCAATATAACTCAGGAAGGTATAAAGTTATAAGTAAAGTATAAGCCTAAGTAGAAATAGGGCTTCAGTCCAGCAATTTTCAAATTTATATTGTTTGATTATAATTAAGTCAGTTCATTTAATAAAACTTTGTAGAATACTCTTTCAGGCAAGCAATGATAACTAACTGGACATTCAGTTAATTAGGCTACCTAAATAAATACATGGACCAACTGTCTGCTTACTTTCTCTCTTAATTGGCAGTCACACACACAACCACTAAAATATACTTGAATAGAGCAGGATAAACCATCCCTAAAATGCAGTCTTGCAGAATACAATACATAGCAAATGGAGCAGCCTGAAGCCCAGCAAACAGCAGCAGCTTTGTTCAAATGGAGCATCCCAGCAAAGATTGCGTTCAAACACACACCTGCCCAGCCCAAATAAATACACGAACGGAGCAGGACAAACTTAAGTACACACCCTAAAATGCAGTCTACAATACATAACCCAGCAAACGGAGCTGAC
The DNA here is from genome assembly GCF_019279795.1 of Protopterus annectens. Taxonomy (NCBI): domain Eukaryota; kingdom Metazoa; phylum Chordata; order Ceratodontiformes; family Protopteridae; genus Protopterus; species Protopterus annectens. The sequence continues at coordinate 623,641,142 of NC_056734.1, forward strand.
CAAATAAATACTTCAAATTACAACGACAAAAATGCCGATCAGAATGAAATACATCACACAGGACACAGCAGCTTTGTTTAAATGAAGAAGCCCCGCAAACAGCAGCTTTGTTCAAATGAACAGCTGCAGCCCAGCAAAGACTCAAACGGATGTACACTTCCTAATTTGTTCAAAACGGAGCATACTTGCTTGTTCCTAGTTTGCAGCAGAAATTTAATACACAGCAGTAGCCCAGCAAGGAGCAGAAAGATAACCGGCATACCTCTCAACCATACCAATTAACCGCACTTCAAACGGAGCATGCAGCAGTAATAAATTAAATATAGCAGCCTAAACAAATACACACACACATCTTTCCAATACATAGTTCCTAGCTTTCAGCAGGATACACAGCAGCTGCCCAGCCTAGCATGGAGCAGAAAGATAACCAGCATACCTCCCAACCATACCAATTTACCGGACTTCAAACGGAGCAGGCATTAATTAAATAAATACAGCAGCCAACCAAATACACACAGCAGGCAGCCCAGCCAAAGACTTGCAGCAGGATAAATTAAATAAATACATAGCAGCAGACGGACCAGCAAAGACACATACAGACTTTACAATAGTTTGCTCAATTCCTCAAATACAGTGAGCAGCCCAGAACGGACAAAGTACAGTTTTGTACCTACCATAAATGTAGATGTTCGAAGATCCACATTGCTGCAGTCCTTACACTTGGGTAGTCCGCTGTCCTCGGTCGGCCCGAATATCAAAGTATAAGGCTGACGTCGGTCAAGGCGCATTAGACTGACATCAGGACGTCAGGGTACAAATGCGCATGACCGACGTCATATCCTCAGTCTTTTCTTGCCCCAGATGTCAGAAGACCCTAAAAAGAAAGGTCAAAACCAAAAGACAGCAAACAACCAACCAACCACCCTTGCACTAATAATATGTACAATATATACAATATACACAATATTTACAACCCAACCCACACAACCGCCTCTAACTACAGAGGGAAGGAGGGAGGTAAATTGGACTGCAGCAATGTGGATCTTGAACATCTACATTTATGGTAGGTACAAAACTGTACTATGTTCTTCATCTCACATTGCTGCAGTCCTTACACTTGGGTAGAATCCCAAAGCAGAGGTAAGGGAGGATGGCAAAACTATAAAGAAGCAGGAGCTGCCAAAATGCCCTGTAAAATAGCAGTGGCAAAACCAGCCCTAGATTTAGAGTAAAGTGGAAGGTGATAATGCTTAGAGAAAGTATGCACTGAACTCCAAGTAGCTGCCTCCAAAATATCTTTAGTTGCCACCCCTTAAAAAGCTGTCGAGTGGCAGTAGCCCTAGTGGAATGAGGCCTAATCCCAGCTGGAATCTCCTTACCATGATGGGAATAACAGAAAGCAATGCAAAACCCAATCCACTTAGAAATAGTTTGTTTTGACACAGGCTTGCCCTGAGAACTCAAAGCAAAAGAGACAAATAACTGCTGACACTGCCTGAACCCTTTAGTTCTGCTCAAATAATATCGCAACTGCCTGTGTACATCTAAAGTGTGCAAAATATTTTCCCCTTTATTTTGGGGATTTGCATAAAAAGTAGGCAAATGAATAGTTTGGTTTAAAGCCACACTAGAAACCACTTTAGGCATAAAGGAAGGATTAGTATGCAAAGATACCCTATCCTTATGGAAAATTAAGAAAGGCTCAACCGCCATAAGGGCCTGCAATTCAGAAACCCTTCTTGCAGAGGTAATGGCCAACAAAAAAGCAGTCTTCCATGATAAATATTTCAACTCGGTAGTAGCTGCAGGCTCAAAAGGTTGTAGAGTGAGTTTCTCCAACACAAAATTGAGATCCCAAGCAGGAGTAGGAGCTCTACGTGGGGGTCTTATATTCTTTGCCCTCTAAGAAATTGCTTGAACAAAGGATGAGAAAACAATGGTGGGTCACAGTCATAGTGAGCAGAAATTGCTGCAGCATGAACCTTAATAGAAGAGAAGGACAAACCTTTGTCCAGTAACTCAGTAAGATATTGAAGAGCCACACTTAAATTAGGCTCAGAAACATCAAAATCCTTTGCTGCACTCCAAAATAAAAATCTCTTCCATTTATCTGCGTACACTTTCCTTGTACTAGGCCTTCTAGCTTCCAAAATAACATTCAAAACTTGCTGTGGAAGTTGAGACCCTCTATGGTTCAAAACAGAATATGCCAGGCTGTTAGGTGAAGAGAGTGAAGCTTGACATTGATTAAATGACTGTTCTCCTGAGACAACAGGTGTGGAATCGAAGGCAAAGGCCATGGAGGCTCCCGTACCAGACTTCTCAGTAATGGGTACCAGTGCTGTCGAGGCCAATCTGGAGCTATTAAAATCATCTTTGGCTTGTCCTGTCTGACCTTTAGGAGTACCTTTGGGAGGAGAGGCAGAGGTGGAAAGGCATACACATGAAGATTGCTCCAATTGAAAGAAAGAGCATCCACTTTCCAAGCTGTGGGATGAAACCTTTTTGTGCAAAACTTTGGCAGCTGGTGGTTTAGTGGAGAAGCGAACATATCTATGTCTGGAGTTCCCCATGACACTGTCAATTTCTGAAATACATGAGGATCCAATTTCCACTCGTGGGGATCCATAATTCGTCTGCTCAACACATCTGCTAAGGAGTTCTGTTTTCCTGGCAGAAACCTTGCCTGAAGATTTAGCTGTAAACTGAGAGCAGTCTCCCACAAAAAAATTGCTTGCCTGCATAGAGGATAAGAATGTGTTCCCCCTTGCTTGTTGATGTACCACATGACAGTTGTGTTGTCTGTTAGAATCAACACCTGCCCTGGAAGAAGTAAATCCTTGAAAGCTATTAATGCAAACTGGACTGCTAACATCTCCTTCAAGTTGATATGTAGACGTTGTAGTCTGGCAGGCCACGTGTCTTGTATCCACTTTCCATTTAGATGAGCTCCCCAAGCTTTGTCTGAGGCATCTGTCGTTAGAATCTGACTCGCCTCTGGCCGGGTCACAGAGAGTCCCTTGTTTACGTGATATTCCTGAGCCCACCACAAAAATTCCTTCTGAATGCAAGGTATTATCTGAATGACAGTGTCCAGATCCTGGCAGTGCTGTGTCCATACATTTTTGAGATACCATTGTAGCTTCCTCATATGCAGTTTGGCATTGGGAAGCACCAGAATACAAGATGCCATGAACCCCAAGGCTTGAAGGACTGTCCTTGCAGTCAGCCTGGACTGATGAGACAATTGATGAAAGTAAAGGGAAAGATTCTTTTGTTTGTCCGGGGTCAAAAAGGCCATCTGGGATGCTGTATTCAGTCTTACACCCAGAAAGCACATGTCCTGAGAGGGTACTAGACTGGACTTTATTTCGTTCACAGAATACCCCAGGCATCTTAGCACTGCTATCACATATTGCAAATGATGAAGAAGCTCGTCCCTTCTTTGAGCCAGAATCAGGCAATCGTCCAAATAAGGATAGATCTGTATTCCTTTTAGCCTGAAGAAAGCTATCACTGGAGCCAGAACTTTCGTGAACACTCTGGGCAGTAGATAAGCCAAAGGGCAATGCAGAGAACTGATAATGAGAAGTCCCAGCCCGAAAACGCAGACACTTCCTGCAACTCAGTCTGATAGGAACATGAAGGTAAGCCTCCTTGAGATCCAAAGTTACCATCCAATGATCTTTGCCCAGCTGAGGTAAAAGCTGTTGTAACGTCAACATTTTGAACTTGGGAATGTCCAGATAAGTGTTGAGGATAGATAAATCCAAAATTGGTCTCCACGTGTTCCCCTTCTTTGGTACTAGGAACAGGCGAGAATAAAATCCTAGGCCCACTTCTGGCATAGGGACCGGCTGTATGGCCCCTATTTGAAGTAGCAGAGAAATTTGTTTGTGAGCCTCTATTCTTTGCTGAGGAGGAACGTCTGGCATGCCTTTGAAAGGAGGCAAGGTATGGAAATAAAACCTGTAACCTTGGTGTATGATATCCAATACCCATCTGTCTTGGGTAATTAAACTCCAATTTTCCTTGAAAAGTGCCAACCTTCCTCCCAAAGGTGCTGGCAGGCGAGAAGGCTCTGGCAGCTGAAAAGGTAGGTCATTGGGTCTGTTTACGAAAGGACTGACCCCTGCCCTCACCCGAAGACTGTGCAGGTGAACTACCTGTTCTAGGCCTGAAAGAGCCCTGAGCTCTGCCCCTACCACGTCTAGATCTACCCCTAGACTGGGAATCATAAGAAGGATACGTCCACCCTTGGCAGGCCAATTCCTACTAAACTTCGGAGGCTGAACCTGCAAAAAATCTTTAACAGTCTGCATAGACTTAGCCTTGTCTTCCATTTTCTTTAAGACTGCCTCAACAGGTGAACCAAACAACACATCAGACTGTAAAGGAGCATCTAAAATCCTTGTCTTAACATGGTCAGATAAATTCTGATCCCTCAGCCAGGCGTGCCTGCGAAGAACTGACCCAGTGGCAGCCACCCTAGACGAGGCCTGTACAGCATCAAAACCACATTGCAAAGAATGCTTACCCACCTGTTCAGAAACATGTACCAAATCTTGTAACTCTTTACACTCAATACCTTCCAGAGCATCTACCTTAGACTTCAATTGAGAAGGTAGATAGTTTTGGTATTTCAACATGTGAAACTGGCAATTCAAAGCCCTCATAGCTAGGGTGGAAGAAGTATAGACTTTCTTTCCCCATCTATCCAAAGCCCTGGCCTCTTTATCTGGAGGAACTGGATTTTTAACAACAGAAGCCTTAACACCCTTAGGCCCCTGACTAACAGTTTCTGGGTCCGCCCTAGGACTCTTAAAAGATATTTATGAGCTTCAGGCACCCTGTAATACCTATCCGGTTTAACAGGAGCAGGAGGCAAAGAATCAGGATTAAGAGAAGCCTCTGCAAACACATCTTCCACAACATCCAGAACAGGAGGTATAGCCAAAGGCCTATGCTGGGGTAAAAACAAAAATTCCCTAAGCCTTTTCCTGGAATCAGAGAAGTCCTGACCTTCCCACTTAAAATGCTCCCCCATGGAATGAAGAGTCTCTGAAAAAGAAAAATCCTCAGGAGGAGAAGCAGAAGGAGTAGAATCATCCACATCAGAATCAGAATAAGGAGAATACTCCTGCAAGTCTTCAGCCGAAGACTCTGAAACATCCGAGGCCTGCTCAAAACTCCCCAACTCAGGTTCCACCCTAGGTCTCTTATCAGGAGGGCAAAGAACCTCTAATCAAAGTAATCAAATCTTCTGCCATTTTAAGCATATGCTTCTTGGGCACAGATCCTGAAGAACTAGGAGTGACACCAACTGAAGCTAAACCTGGCCTGCCTCTGGGAGAAGCCTTGGAAACAGAAGGAGAGGGCCTAACCACCCTGGGAAGGGAGGGGAGTACAGTAACCTGAGAAGCCCCTTCAGCCTGACCTGCCTCCTGAGAGGCCACATCCTGCAATAACAAAGTCTCCCCTGGGACTCCATAGAAACCTCCGGCGGAACCCTCCGGCTCCACAGACACCTCTAAAGAACCGGCGTCCGGTACGGACGGCTCTTCTTGCCTGGGCTTAGCTGCTTTGTCCTTGCGCTTCTTCGAAGAAGCGGACGTCGGAGCATCCGGCGGCATATTATAATTGCACCGCTTCGAAGACTAACCTGGCACAATCTAACCTTCTCTTAATAGTGCGCTTATTGAACCTAGCACAAAAGCGACACCCAACAACGTCGTGCTCAGGCCCTAAACAAGGAATACACAAAGTATGATAATCTCTATGCGGTATCTGTTTCCCACAAGAAATACAGTTATTCACTTTTTCTGACATCCGGTAAACCACTGAGGCAAGAAAAACTAAAATATTCCCCAACGGGTACTTAGCCAACTTTGACTCGGTCTGAAACTCCGAATTCGAAGAATTTCAGTACGCCGAACGGAACTTGCAACGCTGCTTCTGCATCGGACCATGCGGCAAAAAAGACTGAGGATATGACGTCGGTCATGCGCATTTGTACCCTGACGTCCTGATGTCAGTCTAATGCACCTTGACCGACGTCAGCCTTATACTTTGATATTCGGGCCGACCGAGGACAGCGGACTACCCAAGTGTAAGGACTGCAGCAATGTGAGATGAAGAACATCTTGCAGCAGGAAAATATCACACACAAAACAGACACCTTGCAGCACAATAAATACACAGTTCATTCACCTTGTATTAGGATAAATGAAATACACAGTTTCAACAAAATATCACACACATTCAGGCAGCAATAACAGTTCTAAGTTTGTTCAGACTTTACAAAGTCCGCGGACTCAAACAGTCCGACTTTGCTCTGAATACAGCGAGGAGCACAGCAAACAAAAGAGTTAATGGAGGAATTCAAATGGAATTTTACACATTTCTTTTCTTACTTCCTGAAGTCTAACTATGCATATCCCCCGCCAAAACAGTTCAAACTAAATTTATGAGAACAGGCAGTAGCTGATGCCATCGCGCACGTCCTGTAGGCTAGTTATGCTGGTGATATCATCCATAAATTTAAAATTACAATACAAAATAAAAAATAAATAAATAAATAATCTGGAATTAAAGGGGCCACTCGGGAATTCGTGGCACCCCAAATTTTGGCCCTCAAAACCGGTAAATACCGAGGAATTCGGTATGGTTGAGAGGTTTGAGCAGGACATGGTCAAATATGTAAAACTCCAACTGCTTAGTTTGGTTACAACCAAAAGTTGGCTACAAAGAGAAAAAAAAATACTACTCATGCTTCCTTTTAAATATTTGTAACATGTTTCACATTGATTGAAAAAGGCAGAGCAAAGGAGCCAGGGTGCTCACTTCTCCTAGTAGCCAAATATCTAAACTGCTATCATGTAGTATTTTCTGCCCCAACTAACGTAACGGACCATAACTGGCAAGTCTGCAAATTTCCATTAGGGGAAAGCACTAAAATGTACTGCAGACATGTCTGCCAACCACACCCAAAATATTTCAGCCCTCTTGCTACAGAGAAACACCCCACAAATTTGGTCATCTCAACATAACTTTATACTAAATCCAGGAATTGGAAAAAGCAGAAAGCAAAGTATACTCCACTCAATTTTTAGCGTACTAAAACCTTTAATCCACGCTTTCGTACAAAAACTTTCATCTGATGAAATTTTTGTACGAAAGCGTGGATTAAAGGTCTTATTACGCTAAAAATTGAGTGGACTATACTTTGCTTTCTGCTTTTTCCAGTTCCTGGATTTGGTAGTTTCATTCTGGACATTTGGTTCTCTTTCTGGTTTTATAACTTTATACTACTAAGGGATCTCAGAGTGCAACTGGGAATGCACAATGAAGAAACACATAATACAAAAGTTCTCTTTTTAGCTTCTCCCATCGCATAACATAAACGCAACCCAACCCACATACTAATAACAGCACATTTCTCGGCATCACACTCACTAATGTCTCACACTGCTGTACATTCATTACAGTCCTACCACAACCATAAGTGATTACAGTCCAGTATACTCACGTGCTTATTTAGAACACCCAATGTTTCCATTATAAATCAACACTGAATTATTCTTCCCTACTAATAAAGTACAGTTGTGTACACTCACCATAAATGTAGATGTTCGAGTGTATTCACTGTTGCAGTCATCACATTTGGGTTATCCCTGCCAGGGTAGCCCTCGGCCGGCCTGAATACCAGAGACTTAGTATTTCTGTGTCGGTTGCTCTCACTTGAAGACTGACGTCAGGTCATCAGTGGTATAAAGGAAGGCATCCAACACCATTACATACGAGTTGTTTTTGCCCTAACCTGTCAGGAGCCCCCAAAGTAGGAGGCCAGTCTCTGGTGGTAGAACCCCACCAGTGGAAAATAAATACCAATATGTCCCTTGTAAGGAAAGGAGAACAACAAGGGAAGAAAAAGAGAAAGGGGGATGGAGGGAAGGAAACCAGGACTGCAGCAGTGAATACACTCGAACATCTACATTTATAGTAAATGTACAAAACTGTACTATGTTCTTCATGTTTCACTGTTGCACTCATCACATTTGGGTATATTCCCAAATCTGAGGAAATGGGTCCAGGCAGTCCAGGAAGCTAGGGGCTGGCTACCATGTCCTGCAAGACTGCAGAGACAAACCCTGCCCTGGATTTGCAGAAGAGAGGTAGGTGATAATGCTTGGTAAAAGTATTAACAGATGTCCACGTGGCAGCCTCCAGGATGTCCCTGGTGGGTATTCCTCTGAGAAAAGCTGCAGAGGTGCAGACTGCTCTGGTAGAGTGTGCCCTGACCCCATTGGAGAGAGGCTTGCCATGCTGTTCATAGCAGAAATGGATGCAGTGTGCTATCCATTTGGAAATGGTTTGCTTGGAGATGGCTTTGCCTTCTGCCCCTGAAGCAAAGCTAACCAGCAACAGATCAGACTTTCTGAAGGGTTAAGTCCTGTCCAGATAGTATCTGAGCTGTCTGTGCACATCTAGACAGTGCAGAATTCTTTTCCCCCTTGTTTTGGTGGTTAGGAAAGAAGATGGGTAAATGGATGGATTGGTTGAGAGCCACAATGGACACCACAAAAGATGATTTGTTCTGAGGGATACCCTATCTGCATGGAAGATGATAAAGGGTTCCACAGCCATGAGTGCTTGCAGCTCAGAGACTCTTCTGGCTGAAGTGATGGCCAGGAGGAAGACGGTCTTCCAGGAGAGAAATTTTAGCTCTACAGAAGAAGCTGGTTTTAAAGGGGCAGGGTGAGCTTTTCCAAGACAAAGTTAAGGTCTCAAGCTGGTGTTGGTGCACTTCTGGGGGGACTCAAGTTGCTAGCTCCTCTGAGGAACTGTTTAATCAGAGGGTGTGAAAAAAGAGGCTGCTCAGTGGGAAAATGAGCAAAAATAGCAGAGGCATGAATTTTTATAAAGGAGAAAGAGAGACCACTGTGTGGTAGGTCAGCTAAGTAATCCAGGATGAGAGGGATGGAGGGCTGTGACGTATTGGCCCCCTTAGCCTTGATCCAGGTGCAGAACCTTTTCCATTTATCTGCATAAGACTTTCTAGTGCTAGGGCGTTTGGCATCTCGGATAACATCCAGAACCTGTTTACTGAGGATGGCAGATTGGTCAGGGGTTAGCGTATAAGCCAAGCTGCCAAAATGAGTGTCTGCAACTGGGAGTGCATGAATTCCCCTTCCCTCTGTATTAGGAGGTTTGGAATCTGAGGAAGATTCCATGGAAGTAGCAGGGACAGACTGAGCAGCAAGGGGGTACAAGTGCTCTCTGGGCCAGTCTGGAGCTATGAGAATGGTCCTTGGTTTTTCCTCCCTTATTTCGAGCAGTACCCTAGGAATGAGGGGTAGGGGAGGAAAGGCATAGACCGAGAGGTCTGCCCATGGCAAAGACAGGGCATCCACTTTCCAGGCCATGTAGTGATGCTCCCTGGTGCAGAATTTGCTGAGCTGATGGTTGGTGTGGGAAGCAAAGAGGTCGACCTCCGGGGTTCCCCATGTCTGAGTTATTAGGAAGAAGGTGTTTCTGTTGAACTGTCACTCATCGGGGTCCAAGAGCTTTCTGCTTAATTGGTCTGCCAGGGAGTTGACAGAGCCTGGCAGGTATTGAGCTAACAGGTGTATTTGCATGGAAGAGGCTGTGAACCAAAGGGACATGGCCAGCCTGCACAGCGGGTAGGAGTCCCTCCCTGCTTGTTGATGTACCACATCACAGTGGTGTTCTCTGTTTTGATCAGGAGAATCCCTGGGGAGAGAAGGGGTTTGAAAGCTATCAAGGCCTGCTACACAGCCATCATCTCTTTTTGACTGATGTGCAGGGGAAGTTGCTGGGGGTTCCACTGACCCTGTATGCACCTGCCATATAGGTGTGCACCCCATGCGTAGTCTGATGCGTCTGTGGTGAGGGTCTGGGCAGCAGGGTGTGGGAAGAAGGGCAGTCCCTTGTTGTGGGAGCAGGCTGTTGCCACCAAAGAAATTCCTTCCTCAGGCAATGAATAATAGGCAGAAGAGTTTCCAGATCTTGAGAGTGTTGACACCAAAGGCTCTTTAGGTACCATTGAAGCTTCCTCATATGCAGTCTGGTATATGGAATGAGGAGTATGCAAGAGGCCATGAATCCCAGGGCTTGCAGGACTTTCCTTGCAGAAAGCTAGGGCCTGGTGGCCAGTTGAGAGAAGTAAGTTGAAAGGAAAATATTGTTTCTCTGGTGTAAGGTATGCCATCTGGGATGCTGTGTCCAGACTTGCTTCCAGGAAGATTATCCTTTCGGTGGATACTTGTCTGGATTTCTTTTCATTGGTTGTGTACACTAGGGAGGTTAGTAGGTCCTTTACAAAGGCCAGGTCTTTGTGCAGCTTTTCCTGGCTATCTGCTTGAAAAAGGCAGTCGTCTAAGTAGGGGTAAATTTGAATATTTTTTTGTCTGCAAAAGGCAATGGCTGGAGACAGGCATTTTGTGAAAACTCTGGGAGCAGTAGATAAGCCAAAGTGAAGAACAGAGAACTGAAAGTGTTGAGATCCTGCCCTGAAGGGGAGATATTTTCTGCAGGACTCCCTGATAGGAATGTGGAGGTAGGCCTTTTTTAGGTCCAGGGAGGCTAGCCAGGCGTCCTTGGAGAGCATGGCTAGCAGCTGCTGGAGGGTGAGCATTTTGAATTTTGGGATCACCAGAAAGGTGTTTAGAATGGATAGCTTGAGGATGGAGCACCAGGTGCCCTCTTTTCTGGACACCAGAAAAACTCTGGAGTAGAAGCCTTGGCCTACCTGCTCTGCAGGAACGTGCTCTACTGCCCCCAAGGAGAGTAGGGAATGGATTTGCTTTTGAGCCTCTGCCCACTGATCTGGTGGTAGATCTGGGAACCCTTTTGGGGTTGGAAGGGCGTGGAAGGAGAATTTGTACCCCTGAGACCCAATGTTCAGAGCCCATTGGTCCTTGGCAATGGTGGCCCATGTGCTTGAGTGAAAGGAGAGTTTTCCTCCTAGGGGTATGTGAAGGTGGGAAGGGTCGAGTAATTGTGAATTCTTACCATAAGGGGGTGGCTTAGAACTCCCTGTTTTTGAAATGGAGGTAGTTTATTGCTTAAATCTCTGCATCCCCTGGGGCTGCTGTCTGGGAGGTCTGTTTCCACAGGGCCTAGGCTGGGCCTGTCTACTTGGAGCAGGAATGGACCAGTGCTTGGAGGGAAAATGCCTGCTAAAGCTAGGGGTCTGGACCTGTAAGAAATCTTTAACAGTTTGCATAGATTTTGATTTTTCTTCCATTTTTTTTAAGACCTCTTCTGCTTTAGTGCCAAATAAGTTATCTTTGTGCAAGGGTGCATCCAACAATTTTGATTTGACATGGTCTGGCAGGGGTTGTTCCTTAAACTATGCACGGCTTCTAATGACAGATCCGGTGACTGTTGCCCTGCAAGAAGTTTCTAGGGCATCAAAAACTACAGTGCAAAGTGTGTTTAGTTACTTGACCAGCAGAATGCATTAAGTCCTGTAAATCTTTAGATTCTGCCCATGCAGGAAATTTGTTTAAGGAGCTCCAAGGTATGTTGCGGATACTTAAGCATATGGAACTGACAATTTAGTGCCCTGATAACAAGAGTAGCTGAGGTGTATACTTTTTTACCCCATTTGTCCAGTGCTCGGGAATCCCTGTCTCAGGGGGTGGAATTCTTAGCTGAAGTTGCTTTAATCCCTTTAAGCCCTTGAGTAATGACCTCAAGGTCAGCTGTTGGATTTCTAAAAAGATATTTGTGTGAGTCAGGACTCTGTAGTACCAGTTTGGTTTTCTGGGAGCAGAAGGGAGGGCATATGGAGTCAAGCTGGATTCAAGGAAGACATCATCCACCACATCTAGAACTGGGGGGATGGCTAAGGGCCTATGTTGTGGAAGGTCCAGGAACAATGAGTCTCTTTTTAGACTGTGGGTAGTCTTGACTATCCCATTGGAAATGCTCCCTTAAGGTATGCAGGGTTTCCCCAAAGGAAAAATCCTCTGGGGGAGAGGCTGAAGGAATGGATTTCTTTGCATCAGAATCCTCATATGTGGAGAGGGGCTGCATGTCTTCATAGTCAGATGCATCGGATCCATCTGACTCTTGTTCAGACAAAACTATTGTAGACAGATCTCTTTCTTTTTGAGGGAGTGGCTTGGCATCACCTAATCAGCGTGATAAGGTCTTCTGCCATTTTAAGCATTTGAGACTGAGGCAAGGGAGCAGGCGCCAGAGAATGGGTAGTTGGTTTCTTGGGTGTGGTTCGACCTCTGGCCCTAAGGAACTCTGCTGTTTTCGAAAGAACAGTAGCCGTGCAAGAAGGCGTCTGTTTATGTCGGGATTCGGTGTTGCGAAGGACTTCCTCGGAAGCCAGTGCCTGCACAGTGGCTCTGGATCCATCCAAGGTAGAGACGACCGCAGTATCCTTAGAGGAAGAAGAGCTCTGCAGCATACCGGACTCCGAAAGGGTCTCGTTAGCTGCCTGTGAATTAACTGAAGCAGGCATTAGGGGCTGTGAAAGCACCTCACTGAGTTCCAGAGGACTGATTACCAACTTAACAAAAGCATTGTCAGAAGGTTTGGTCCTGTGCGGACTGTCTGTCTTTATCTTTACGTTTTTTTAGGAAGATCTGCTGTCGGATGGCTTACCGAAGCCGTATCGGAATTCGAGGACTGTAAAAGGAAATATCTGGCTACAATAAGGGCCCGACGATGAATAGTTCTGGTGTTAAAGCACAAAAGCAACAATGAGGGAAGTCGTGGTCTGGGCTTAGACAAGTGATGCAGTAAGAGTGGAAGTCCCAGTGTGGCATTTGCTTTCCACAGGTGAGACAATTATTAACTTTTTCTAACATCGGTCAGTGGATTCCCAACAGGATACTTGGCTTTCGAAGACTTCAACTTCAGTTCGGAAACGAAACTAAGGAAGCAGCTGACTGGCACTCATGCGAACTGCTTCTGCTTTGGGCTTCACGGCAAGAAAGAATGATGTAATGGTGTTGAATGCTTTTCTTTATACCACTGACGACCTGACGTCAGTCCACAAGTGACAGCAACCAACGCAGAAATACTAAGTCTCTGTTATTCAGGCTGGCCGAGGGCTACCCTGGCAGGGATAACCCAAATGTGATGACTGTAACAGTAAAACACGAAGAACATTTTAAACTTATAACCCATCTTAGCTTGATAGGCTAGACCACCTACATCATAAAACAGACACAAATTAAACCCTAAAAGTCTACACTTCTTTATAATTATCCTTTAATTAATGCAAAACAAAAGGCACCCTCTTAGAAAAAGATGTAACACAGGAAACCTATGTCCAGGAATCACCCCCATAGTGAACCAACATGGGATCGATGCTCCACACCTACGGTTACCCCCTAGTTGGTCAGATCTGACCACAAACTAATCACACCGTTGATATCCACATCCCTCCCCCACCCCCAGTAAGGAAGCCTCCGTAAAAAACTTCTCCAAAGCTAACTTCATGCTACTCAAGTCAGAAACGACAAACTTCATGACACCCATGCACACAGGAACTGAAAGTTCAACTGCTGAATCCTACACAAAGGCACTATACAAGCACATCCACTCTTGCATGTACAGTGCCATCCCAAAATGAACCAAGACACTCTCCTCCAAAAAAAGGAAGCCAATCTGGTGGTCCCCTGCCATAAACAAACTTTACAACAAAAGGAAGCAACTGTTGCAGAAGAGAGGAAAATCCCAGGATGCAAAAAAAACTCTTACCAGCCTCAGTAAGAAGCTGAGATCTCTCATAAAATCCTCCAAAGCTAGTTATGAAAATAAAATTGCCAAAGATTCCAAAGATAACCACAAGGCATTATATGGCTATGTCAAGAATCTAAATGGCAATGCTTAGATGTGCTCTACAACAGAATGGCATTAAAAATACTGATCCCAAGGATATTGCCAATATCCTGGCAGATAGATTCAGTGCCAACTTCACTCCCCTCTCACCCCCTAAAGTGCCCATCTCAATACTGAAAAATTGCCAAGTTCCAGTAATAACGGCCACACAGGTAAAAACCGCACTCTCCAAAGCTAAGAATACAGCATCCATGGGACCAGATGACATCCCAGGCTGTGTACTACATGAACTACAAAATGAACTGGCACCTCACCTAAGTGTCATGTTTAATCATAGCCTCACCTCAGGCTTCGTGCCCACTGAGTCACGCACAGCTGCAGTTATCCCACTCCACATCCACCTTGGACCCTGGGAACAACCGTCCCATCAGTCTGACGAGCCTGATCTGCAAGGCCATGGAACGTATTATCATGGAACTTATAAACAGACATTGGCAACCTTCAAACACTGGACCCCACCCAGTTTGGACTCGTGAAGGGCTGACCCCGTCTCCTGAACCTGACTGACTTCTTTAAATCAGTCTCCAGAGCTGTGGATGAGGGTAAGGCGGTCCACACAGCCTATCTGGACCTTGTAAGGCCTTCGACACCCCCCCCCCACTCTGGAATCACAGATAAACTTACTAAACTGGGCATTAATCCCTACATCACTTGATGGGTTGCCAACTGGCTTACTGACAGAACCCACATTGTAAAAGCAGCCGACTCCAAATCCAGCTCCAGAAAAGTGACAAGTGGAGTACCTCATGGTTCAGTTCTGGGACTGATGGCCCAAACAAGAAGTGCCATCAAATGGGGTGTTGATAAAAGATGTCTTAAAAGGCTCCTCAAAGTCATATAGCCCCATTTAGGCATGTCTCCTTATGGCAATGCCTGCACCGGCTGCTCATGAGGAACTTTCGGTTGTGTGAGAGATCAACCTAAGTGAAGCATTTAATAAGGATAAGAGAGGGGTAAGTTGAGAGGATGCCCTTTTGAAGTCCTCTGCAGATATGGATTCTAAGAGAGTATTTGATAGCTCACAGGTCAAATGTCTCTGAAGCGTAGTACAGAATTCCAGGTAGTTTAATGACCTCAGGGCAAAGGTTGCCAAGGCAAAGACTCTCTTTACAAATCAGTCCAACGCTATAGACTATCTGATAGATGGACAGAAGAGCTCTGTTCTATTAGCTTTCATGTTGGCTGCCACCACAACCACCATAGCATCAACTGGGAATCCTTTGTTCCAGTGGGTTTTGTCTCTTTGTGGGATAAAAATTTATCAGGTCTTTTGGGAATTGGTTTTACGGTATCAGATTTCTTCAAAGTCTGGCAAGAGACCAAATAAGTTCATCCGCTGGGGGGGGGGGGGGGGTTCCCAAGATGGCAGGCCTGAACCAAAAACCTCCAAAAATATTGATTCTTCTGGGGAGGGATTTTTGGGAAGACAAGCCACCTTTATTTCAGGATTTCTAAAATATTTCCAAAAGAGAAGTCATCCAGTGGTGATCTGGGGGTCTCCTCTCCATCAAAATCAGCATCCTCTGTGAGTGACTCCATCGGTAAGTCAATGTGTCTCATTTTTGCATGATGTCTTCTGATGCACTTCCTCTCTGGGATGTTCAAGTGAGGTGTCTGAAGAGAGGGGAAGTTCCTCAACTGAACTGTTTGGATACTTATTGGAACTGGCTATCCCTGTGGAGTAGGTCGGATTGACTCAGAGCTCAGAACCAATGACAGAAAAGGGATAGGATCCAATAAATGAGAGGGTGATTCTCTTTGGAGAGAAAAAGCTCTTTCCTCTACCTCAAAAGCCGATGGACCAAGAGAAGCTTCGACCCACCCTCTTGAAGCTGAAACTCCTGACAAAGGTAGGTCTCGACCTCCTTATGATCCACACCTCGAGGATGGAACCAGATCCAAACTGTCCAGGGCCAAGGCTCTGAGGGGAAGGGACAAAGCCTATAAAATCAGAGCTGAACCTATCCCCTCGGATCAGACACCAACACTTCAGCTCCGGAACCCATTCTAATCAAAGGGTAACAGAGCAAAACTGGTCAAGGACACAGTTGGAGTGGAAGCAGCAGCATTCCTCAGATCCAACACCGGACTTAAGGTGTTTCAGATCCTGGAACTCTGAAACCACTGGATGGAGTGGAGGAGGAGAGGGAATGGTCTTGGAAGTCCTAGCATATTCACAGATCTGACAGGGAACAGAGCTGGCAAGACCCCCATCTGAATCTGAGCTCTGAGAAATTTTTGCATCATCCTATCTACATTCACTTCTGATAAGCTTCTGGAGGACCTAAAAAAGTAGTGGATGGAGGCCTTGAATGCTTCTTTCATGTCTGAAGCAACAGAAACAGTAGGGTGCATGAAATTGGCATTACAGTAAATTCTGGAGTAAGTACCAGACTTCAGATCCAAAGACATAGAATCCGAGGGTGATACTGTAGGGCTTATTACTATAACTACTGGAACAAAAGCCTTAGGATCTGATGGCTTCAGATACGAGTGTTGAGTCTTTGGACCCGACAGATTCAGATCCAAAGTATTTCTGCTTTTGTATAGCGGCTTCAACGAAGACCTTGGGGACTTAGGTGGGGAGCATCTCCTATGCTCCAGAGGAGTAGGTTTTTTTGGAGGGGCTTTGAGCCCCTGAAGATGATGTAGCAGGGAGAAGAATCTTCAGAATAAATTTGTTTCATCTACCTGCCATGGCTCTTGGATTAAAGGTGGCGTATACAGTACATGCCATATCCAAGTGCCCAGTTCCAAGAAAATGCACGTACTCCTTGTGGGCACCTAAATTCGGGATTCTATGCCCACAAGGAGTGTACTTCTGAAAGCTGGTTGATTTATTCGACATGGTAGGTAACTAAGACAACAAAACATAAGCTACCAAAAGATTTTTTTTTTTTTTTGGATAGTAAAAGGAGGAAAAAGGCATTTATTTACCAATGATGGTAACTTAAATAAGTACCCTAAAGAGAAAAGGGTAAGCAGTGATATCAAGAATGGTCATAAAGATCTACTATTTAAAAAGAATTTTAAGAATATAAATATTAAAATAGTTCTAACGCCCTGTGAGAAAAAAAACTAAGAGGGAGGGTAGACAAAATAAAATAAGATAAAGTTTTAATCACAGCAAAAAGGATTAACTCATGAAATTATTAATACTCGAGAGAGGAACCTGTGTCGGTCTGCGATGATGGCAAATGAGATCTGAGGTAATGGGGATGGAACAAGGCATTGTGGGGAGAGGGAGGAGTTCAAGAGCTGGATCTTAAGTTTGGAAAATGCGTCCGAGTCAGATCTGAGGACTGGATTCGAACCCATATGTTGAGGAAGAATGAAATGGACAACATCAGATATGAAACTAATATCGAACAGTAACAAAAATAACTAACACACTTGAAAGATTAAAAACTCCCAAACTTTTATGAAGAAATACAAAAGATTCTTTGTAATATTGAATACAGCTTCCATAATTCAAACAAGCACACAATGCCTCCTCTCTTGTTCCCTTATCTCTCTACACCCAACCCACACTCTCTCAAACTCATGTGCAAGCATGTCTTCTTTTTGTTCTATTACCAATCTATATCATACTGAATTTCACAAAAAACAGCTAGATACAATTCCTACCCTCCATGCCTTTGTTTATAATTTCACTATTAAACTGGGACTCCTTCCAAAGGATTGGAAAACTGTCAAAGTTACAAACCCTACACTCTGCAAAACATTAGTGGCATATTTCACAATTATCAACATTGAGCAAATTCTAGAGAAATTCTAGTGAAATCAATCTAAAAACAGGTACTACCGTACAACCAATTTAACTGCATCTTAACTTGCAATGCAACTTCTGGCCAAAATATGGTACTATGGTACCTCTATTGTTTTTTTTTGTTTGTTTGTTTTTTTCTCAAAATTGCGGGCTTTAGTTTTCATAATATTAATAAACATGAACTGCTACCATTGTATTAGAATTAATAGCTCATGCTCCACTAACAAACGTGAACTAGCTTATCTAGCAGTGTAGGTTAACCTACCTACCAACAATCCAATTAAAATATGCTGATTATTTCTGCTACATCCACCTATAGTACTAGAGTAACTCGGGGTTCCATATTAGACTCAATTTTATTTTTGGTATTTATTAACTCATTAACTTTCACCCTCCCAGTCAAAAAAAAAAAAAGAAGTGAAGTACTTACCATAACATTCTGTGTTGTTCATTTTTATTCTTCAACTGACTGATGGGGTTGGATCCAATTTGGCCATTACTAAAGCTCGTGGAAAGCAAAATCTCCTGAGCTTCTCCCTTACTTATAATGCACCAGCCTTAAGTTACCTCAGATCTTGTTTGCTGATTGTTTTACCAGAAAGGATATATTTAGCATGCATAAATGCAGAGATGCTAAATTGCATGTACTCTATACATAAATAAACTATATCTGGAGCTCAATATAAGGACAATGATGCCCTTCTAACAGCTCACTCTTCCAGAAGTTTGTAAATATAAAGGATGGGGGTTGGTGGGCTGGAAGTTGAGGAAGAATGAAAATGGACAACACAGATGGAACATTGTGGCAAGTACACAACTTCTTTATCTGATGTCAATTTTCATTCTACCCTCAACTGATGGGGCAGAGTCCCCAGATACCTATAATCCTGGGTGAACTCTAAAGAATTATATTTCTGAGCACACTTGAACCAAATGATACTCTAACCTTGGAGACCATTTCCAATTTGTAGTAAGTACTACAAGTATGGAGAGTAGCCCAAGTTGCTGCTGCACATATGTAGTCCATGGACATTCTGGAAAGAAAAACTGAAGAAGTTGCCATGGACCTAAGTGAGCTTGTGCCTATTGTGGTAAAGAAACGCCCAATTTGTTATATAGATATGATGAAATACAAATCAGTTAGCCATCTGGTTAACATTTGTTTTGCTACTGGTTTTCCCAATTTCACTTCTGCAAAGGTAACTGGCCTGTTTTTCTGGGGTCATTTGTTCTATGCAGGTAAAAACTTAACTGTCTGTGAAGTCAAATGTTAAAAGTCAAAAGTAAACATTATTGTCATTTAGACCATACAACAAGTGCACAGCTGAATGAAATTAGATTTCTCCAAGCTCATGTGCAAACATACACACAGAAAGACAATACACAAATAACAACAAATACACAAACAGCAGCAGAGCCAAGCCCTCCTAAGGCAAAGAAGCTGCATCATCCAAGCATGACCCATCACTGCAGTGACAACACCGATCACAGCACTCCAAGATCCAAACCATAGCCTGCTCCATTTCCAACACCAGTAACGCCCCAAGACACAAACACACACAAACTACAGGGTCCGAGCCATCTGAAAAACATAGACTGAGCCACTGGAAGCACAGAAGCTGCTCATGCTCACATTCAACTCATCACGGTGGTGACAACAGTGACCCCCATCAATCCTAATCATCCACAATGCGCCAGCTCCATCTCCAACACCAGAAATATCCAAGTCACAGTGCGGTCCCCCTCTGACCCTCAGAACTTCATCTGAACCAAATTTAAATCTGTGGATATAGTCAGGCCTCCGTGACCCACACTCAGTGGGACCTCCACTCCTGAAAGCCTAAAAACGATCTCAAATGAGCCATCCAGAAGCCCACAAACCCCAGCACAAAAACCATCATGGCTGCAGAAATCCACACACCTTACCAGATCAAAAAACGACTCTCAAATGACAATAGTTGAATAATCCTATACCAACACAAAACATACATCGGGAGCTGAAGGAGCAGCAGTCCACACAGGGTGCCACTATCTTGAATATCCAATTGAACATCCAGTAAACGTAACATGTATTTGGCCTTGCTTGCAAAATTAGAGAATAATACTGGCAAATTAATGGACTGATTGATATTAGATTCTGACACCAACTTGGGAAGAAAAGAGGTATTAGTTTGTAGCGTCACTCTTTGTAAAAGATTAAGTATGGAGGTTTGAAGACAAGGCTGGAGTATCAGAAATTTGTCTAGCAGACAATGTCTGCTAGAAAAACAGTTTTCCAAGTAAGATAATTAAGGTCACATTTAGCCGCTTGTTCAAAGAGGGAATGTATTAGAGAGCTTGCAGTACCAGACTGAGATCCCATGGGAGAGTAGGGTCCTTAAAGGGAAGTCTCAAAAGTAGCACACCTCGCAAGAAAACTCTGCACAACTTGTGAGAGGCTACTGAAGAACCTTCAAATTCAATATGAAAATTTGACATTGCTGCTAACTGAACTTTAATGGTTGAAGAACTAGCTCCTTCTTTAAAAAGTAGGCTACAAACATTAGTATGTTATGTATCAGAGCTGAAAATGGCTCAATATGATTTTGTACAGCCGGTAAACAAATCTTTTCCATTCCCTAGTATAAAGATTTCTTGTTTAAGGTTTACGGGAATATACAAGAATATGTCAAACAGTGGAAGAGGGGATTGGTTGTCTGGCTATTAACACAACTGGAGAAACCAGGCAGTCAGCCTGAGATTTGATATGTGTAGATGGATCATGGTCATCAGGTGTGACAGGAGGTCTGGAGCTAGATCTAGGATCCAAAGCTGCTGAAGTAAGAGAAGCCAAAGGAAAGGAAACCAAATTTGTCGAAGCTATTATGGTGACTTTGCTCCTAAACTGACAGCTTTCTGCAGAAAGTTTGGAGTTAGTGGGTAAACATAAAGTAGGCCAGGGGGCCAGTCATGGACTACAGCATCCCTCAGTGATTCCCACTGTGGAGGGATTAGGGCAAACTAGCTATTGCATTTGTTGTTTAGGGGAGAAGCAAAAAGATTGCAGCAAGGCTGGCCCCGTGGACAAAAAATAATTTTTGTCTCCTTCGTGTTGAGACACTACTTGTGAGGTAGAAGAATGCACCTGCTCAGTTTGTCTGAGCTCACACTGGACTTCCCTGGAATGTGCGTTGCTATGAGAAAGCAGTTGGATGAGATCACCTACTGCCACACACTGAGCGCTTCAAGTACTGACATATCATCCATTTGAACTGCAGTTGTCCCCAAAGGGAGAGCATCTTGGAAGGCCTGCAACGCTAAAAACACTGCTCTCATATCTGGGACACTGATATGCAAGTTGGCCTCTTTGGGGGGCCGAGTGCCTTGGACTGTGTTCTCCAGAAAAAAGAAATCCAAACAAATGGTGTGGTACTGCCCAAAACCTATGCAACTCTAATAAAGTGCCACCAAGCTTGTATAAAACATGGACTGTCAGTTTAAAGTAAGATTTTTACTTAGCACTTTCGTCCACAATCATAATAAAGTTCTTCAGAACAAATGGCAAACCTTCCCTCAAGCTTATATAATCTTAACAATTATATAATCATATTAACCATGCAAATAAACAGCAAAATTAACTTATACAAATAATTTAAAGCACAATGACATACAAACACTAAACATGTTTAAAATGTTTAAAAACTTTATGAAAATCACTCCTCAGTAAGTCTAAAATTAAATAAAAATAAAAACTTAAACTTAGGTTTTATCAAGCCATCTCAGACCTTCTTTTAAGCACAGGCAATATGGACATATGGTCTTTAATATCAGGAAACTTGGACGCATTCAAATGTAATTGCCACTTTGTTTCCCTTTCTTCCAAAAGAGTTTTGTCCCCCCCCCCAGGTTAATGCAAGTATGATCTAAAATGGCAAAACAAAACTTGGAGCATGAAATATGTGATGCCAAATCTCTGTATAGTGCATTGTTCTCATTTTTCCTGTTGATGTCATATATATATATATATATATATATATATATATATATATATATATATATACACACACACACACATATATATATATATATATATATCTATATATGGGTCTAGGACTGATGCTCGATGGTGCTTTTCACCAAAGGCTTAATGGCTGGGCATATTTACGCGAAAGTGCTTTTAACCGAAAAAGCACTTTCGCGTACATATGCCTGCAGCCAGAGGGAGTCGTGGGGGAATGACTGTTGTGGAGATCGTACTACGGTGCGGGTAAGCAAATTTTTTTCCTTTTCCCCACTGTAGTGCGATCTCGGAGTGAGAATATTAAAGTAGGGGTGTGGGGCTGGCCCCCCTATGGAGAATGCAGGGCATAGCCCCCCTGCATAAACACCTTTTTTTTTTTGGTTTGTTTTTTTTTTTTGACTGACTAACGAAAGTGCTTTTTCGGTAAAAATGCTTTTGTTAAAGTACATTCGGTGATTTTGGATTCGGACTGTTGAAACTTTCATTCAACAGTCAGATATATATATATATATATATATATATATTATGCACACACATACTCGTACATCCGGCATCTTAACACCCCTTCTGCTATACGACATAAAATCCTGGACAGTTCTGACATTTGGCCAAATATACCACCCTCTTACTGACAATTTCCACTCTTAAAATACACATTAGTTTTGTTTACATTGTCCAATATAATTCCATCTAATTCTAATATATCCAAACATTGGTTACACCACCCACAATCGGTGGTCTTTTTACCTTTATATATATTTCTCGATTGCACTACTTTACCTCTCTCAAAACTTGCCTTAAAATTAGGCCCTGTTTTACTGACAAATACAGGACTCAAAATGTTATAAATATCAGGGTTTACTCTAAACGTGTTCCAATGTTTTTTGAAAATAACCTTCCCTTGTTGTATACCATACTGTAAGATAACAGCTCTTTCATATTTTCCTGTTTTAACCCTTTCCTTTTGGGTATTAAACTGACACTCTAAGACTTGTTTATAATGATACCTCCATTGTGAAAGCATAAATTCTTTCATTTCCTGTACAAGTTCAAATGGATACCCTCTTTCCATAAACAGCTACCTATAAATTCCATCTCCACACATACATCTTCATACTCGGGGATCATTCTAGCAGCTCTTATCATAGGTTCATAGGTGTGTATTAGGCTAATGGCCCTAGAGCCTTTACAAGCCTAGCCCATTGGATTACCCTGGCATCATGCCACTCAACATTAGTTCCCAGTGCCTCTGTTGAGTAGAGCCACTGGGGTGATCCCTGGGGTGAATTTTCTATTTCCCATCTACTCATCAAGATTTCTCTTGAAGAAGGCTAGTGAGGTGCACTGTTTGACAGGTATGGGAAGTCTATTACACAGCATGGGCAGTCTCTGGGTTATGAACCTATCCCTCCAGCATGTTCTGTTGATTGTGGTAATGAGGTTGAGGTCTCTGGAGCATGTGGTGCAAAGGGATTAGGATTTCTTTAGATATAGCATTTCTAACAGAGCTGGGTAAGACATGGCTTTGTAAGTCAAGCAGAGATCGCCTCCAAGTAGGCAATATGAGACAGAGAATAGTTGGGAGTTTTTTTGTTTTGGTCTGTCCATACAGGACAACTCTTTAAGGCCTAGGATCATCATTGTGAGGTACTTCTGCAGCCTTTCCAGTTCTTGCAGTTGTCTAGTGAGGTACATGCCAAATGGGGCACTGTACTCGATTGGCCTAATGAGGGAAGAGTAGAGGGAGACAATGACCTCTTTCTTCCTGGATGCAAAACCCTTAGTAATGACAAGAACCACATAGGACTTTCTGACTACAGTAGCAATGTGGTGGTCAAAAAAGCAGTTGTTGTCAACCTGTATTCCCAGATCTCTTATAACACCTTCTGTGTTCAGTGGACTACCTTTGATGTGGTAATTCATAGGAAACGAGTTTTTCCCCAAAGGGGATTACTACAAATTCTTTGGCATTGAGATTAAGGCCATGGTTCTGACACCAGTTGTTGGTCTCAGTGAGGCCCTTTATGCAGGATGCCAACTTCACTTGGGGAGTTAATAGCTCCCAACTTGCAATCATCTGCGAACATTGCCAGCTAGAGTCCCTTCATGTTTGCCTGGACTTCAGAGAAGTAGATACCAAACAGGAGAGGACCTAGGACCGGACCCAGTGGGACTCCACTCATAACTGGTCAGCAGTCTGACTTGGAGTCAGCTACTTTCACACTGTGGGTTCTATCTGTGAGCCAGTTTGCAACCCACCTAGCGATATAGGGATTGATGCCTAGCTTAGTGAGTTTTTCTATGATTCCTGAGTGGGGAATGGTATCAAAGGCCTAGGCCAGATCAAGGTAGGCCGTATGAACCATGTTGCCCTCATCCACAGCTCTGGTGACTGACTCAAAGAAGTTGACCACGCATGATCTACCCTTCACAAAACCAAGCTGTGTGGGATCCAGAGTTTGGAGAGTCCCTATATCCTTGTTTATTAGGTCCACGATGATGCATTCCATAGCTTTACATATCAGACTAGTCAGGCTAATGAGGCGATAGCTGCCACGGTCTGTAGTCGCTCCTTCTTTGTGGAGAGGGATGACTGTAGCACTGCGCCATTGGATAGGGACAAAGCCTGAGGTGAGGCTGTGATTGAACAGGGCACACAGGTGTGGTGCCAGTTCACGCAGAACACAGCCAGGGATATTGTCAGGTCCCATAGAAGCTGTATTCTTGGCCTTGGACAGTGCTGTTTTAACCTGTGCAGTAGCAATACTGGGTGCCTGGTAATCTACTGGCATTGTGAGTAGTCCTTGGGGAGGAGGGATAAAGTTGGCTCTGAACCTGTCGGCCAGTATATTGGCATCTGTTGGCTCGGTATAGGAGGTACCACTGTGCAGTAGCTCAGAGCAAATCTGGATATTGCCATGGAGATTCTTTACATAACTATAGAAGGTCTTGTGGTTGCCTTTACTATCTGCTGGAATTCTGTTTTCATAGCTAGCTTTAGAGGATTTGATGAGGGATCTCAACTTTTTGTTGAGGCTGATAAGGGAGCTTTTCCAATCTTGGGACTTCACCTTATTAGGCAAATCATTTGATCTTTAACTATACTTCTTTTTTGACAGTTAGAATGACAACAGGAAAACTCGAGATAAGAATTGCTGAATGTAGCTTTTCTGAAAATGTTAGACCTAAAACCTTTCTATGTATGTCTGATGAACGTTCCAAAAAGCTAATACCTTTGCAACTAGACTCGTACGTAAATTTTAAAAAGGGGGTACTCTGATGTAAAGAATTCATAAAATCCATTATATCCTGATTGGTGCCCTTCCACAAAATAAATACATCACCTAAAAACCTTATATATTCATTTTCCCTGTATGGGCTATTAAAAAGAACTATTCTCCCACTCCAGCAATACCAAATTTGCAAACATTGGCACGCATGATGCACCCATAAATACACCCCCTCACCTGTTTATAATACCCTCCCTCATAAAATATAAAATGATTTTCTAAAACCAAACTCATGAATTCCATAATAAGATTAGTTCTATCATTATTAAAACCGGAATAGTTAACAATACTATTGTAAAACATATCTAACCCTTGTTCCTTGGCAATACAAGTATATAAGTAGACTACATCAACCATCAAGAATACCAAGTCCTTGTTCAAAATATTTGACTTGAAACGACTTAAAAAATCCCAGGAGTCCATCAATAAGTGTTCTGCCTTGGAATATACTGGTTTCAACCATGCGCCTACCACTACTCCAAAGGGGTACATTTTAGATTTGCTCCCAGACACTATAGGACAAAAAGGGGAATTCTCTATCCTTTTATGTATATTTGGAATTCCAAAATTCTCTATCCTTTTATGTATATTTGGAATTCCAAAAATAGTAGCCATCATTGGCTTCTTAACCCTCAAAAAATTATAAATGGGCCTGTCTATTCTACCTTCAATCCATTATTCCTCAATATAAGAATCAACACGTCTCTAAGCAATATTAATCTCATTAATAGAAATGGTGGAGTATGTATCTGTATCAGACAAAATGTTTAACATAACATGGTAATAGTCTAAACTGTCACAGAACTATGCCTTCCTCCTTGTTGTTGTGTCTTTCGGCTTTTCCAGGTTAGGGGTTGCCACAGAGAAACTCCGGTCCGCTAATGATTGGCAGTAGATTTTTACATGCCGAGTTGCTAGCTCTGACGCACAACCTTCAATGAAGGTACGCCCATTCACGCATGTCTCCACACAGAAGACGCTCTAGCTGAGAATCGAACAGGACAATGTCTTATTGTGAGGTGACAACGCTACGGCAGCACCACTACCGCAGTATATGCCTTCCCCTTGTCTGGTTGCATAATCCTAATGGTCCTGTCCTTACTAAGTTTATTAAATAATTCATATTTATCCTTACTCAAATTATGTTTATATATTCTATTATAATTAGTCTCAGCATGTAATTTATAAAGTTCTTCTACTATTGCATCTTCAACTACTGTCACCACAGGATGTGTGTGTGTGTGTGTGTGTGTGTGTGTGTGTGGGGGATTAAATGTACTTGCCCTTCTGAGTGGACTATCATAATTCTGCCTAAAAACAGTTGCATTCTTATTAAAATATAATGCTAGGTTCAACTTTCTAAAATAAAATTTTGTCTCAATTAAGGTGTCTCACAAATCTCAAAACCTTTTGTGGGAATAAATTTCATTCCTTTACTAAAGGATGTAAAATATTTCAGATCTATGTTCCAATTGGTATAATTATAAATGTGAAATTCCCTTGTAGGCATACACATAATTGTCAGTTACAGTCACTTCTTCCTGTCCCATCCAAAATTCTTGGGTCTGCTCTGGTACGGTTTTTAATTGTGACAGTTGTGATTGTAATTCCCCTGCCGTGAATCCATTGGGTACCACCCCTGTTGGGTATATGCTTTATAATTCTGTCCCTGAAAATCTGAATAATCACTGGAACCCCCTCTTCAGTCCCTAGGCTCCAGGTCCTTCTGATTATTTCCCTTATTGTTATAATACCTGTTTTGGCGATGAACATAAATGTTCCAGTCTCACGGGTTATCTGAATCCCTAACCCACCCTTATTTTTATCGTTTCAAGGATAAACTGTTTTATCCTTATATTGTTTAGTATCTCTACTTAACTTTTTGTTCTTTCTTTCAAGCACCTTGGTACATTTTTTACTAACAATTTCATACTGCTTAATATAAAAGCTCTCCCACTGATTAAACAACAAACCCACCTTATTTCACTGTCAATTCTCTCTGCTTCATTTAACAACAATCCTATTTTCATGTCATTGTGCTTAATTAAAAGTTTCATAAATTCAATACACATTTATCAAAAAACAGATAATTCCTCCATAATTTCTTCATTAATATCTAGTCCCAAAGGTATTTTGAAAAAGCACAAACCTTTTGGAACTATATGTAATTCAATACATCTATTAAGATAAGTATTATCTACTTGCAACAATTTAATTTTAAATAATTTCTTACTGAATAACAGAATAAGGTCCTTTAAGGAATTACAAGAAGCTGTATCATTCCCCAGAACATGCCCAACCCCACCCCAACTGGGAAGGATCCGTGATCACTATGCCTTGAGCTGAGGGGGAACGAACAGATAACCTTGTAGAACCTGATCTGACTGAATCCACCACCTGAGATCTCTCCTGAATGTTTAGGTAATTCAAATCATAGTTGACATGGGTTGGTAAAGTACTGACCATTGTATTGCTAGCATCCATTGGAGAAGCCTCATGTAAAATCTGGTCAAAGGTACTAGTGTTATCACCGCTGACAATGATCCTAGAGCTTGAAGGACCAAGCAGGCCGAAATTTTGTTAAGTACAGTTGTGTACACTTACCATAAATGTAGATGTTGAGTCTATTCACTGTTGCAGTCATTACATTTGGGTAATCTGCTGGTAGGTTGCCCTCAGTCGGCCTGAATAACAAAGTCTTGGGTACTGCGTCGGTTGCTGTCTACTCCTCCATGATGTCAGGTCGTCAGGGGTATAAAACATGCAGCTGACGCCATTTTAATCAGTTTTTCTTGCCCCAGATGTCAGGTGCCCCCCAAATGGGGAGCAAATATATATATATATATATATATATATATATATATATATATATATATATATAAAACTATGAATATATTCACACATTTTAGAACACATAAAAATTTACCTTCAACTAAAAGCAAATACACCACAAAGGCTTTTGAGCTTAGTGAAGGAAAGTAGTAGTATAGAAAAGGGTCCGACGGGTGGGTAACCCAGACTGCAACAGTGAATACATTTGAACATCTACATTTATAGTAAGTGTACACAACTGTACTATGTTTTTCGTGTTTCACTGTTGCAGTCATTACATTTGAGTAGAATCCCAAAGCTATGGATGGGAGGATGGAATTAGACTTCTGTGGTGGTGCAGCGGTAGCATTGTTGCCTCACAGCAAGAGGTTCTCCCATTCGATTCTCGGCTGGAGTGTGGGGAGTGCCTTCTGTATGGAGTCTGCATGTCCTCCCCATACTTGGGTGGGCGTTCAAAAGACATGCGTAAATGGGCGTGCCTTCGTTGAAGGTTGAACGTCAAGCTGGCACCTAGATGTTCGGAAAAATCTACTGCCAATCATTAGCGGACCGGAGTTCCGCTGTGGCGACCCCAACCGGGAAAAGCTGAAAGACAACAACAGGAGCAGCTATAAGGCCCTGCAGGACTGCAGTGGCAAAGCCTGCCCTGGATTTAGAAAAGAGAGGTAAATGGTAATGCTTTGTGAACGTATGACCTGAGCTCCAAGTAGCAGCTTCTAGAATGTCTCTGGTAGGAACCCCTCTGAGAAAAGCTGCCGAAGTAGAAGCAGCCCTGGTCGAATGGGATCTGATCCCCTTAGGCACAGGTTTACCATGGTGCAAGTAGCAGAAATTAATACAATGGCTTAGTCTGCTTTGATATAGGCTTCCCCTCTGATCCTGCAGCAAATGCCACCAGTAGTTGCTCAGACTTTCTTAGAGATTTTGTCCTGTTTAAGTAGAATCTTAGTTGCTTATGTACATCCAATGAAAGCAGAATCTGCTCCCCCTTGTTCTGTGGATTTGGGAAAAAAAGTTGGCAGGTGAATGGTCTGGTTAAGAGCCACATTGGATACCACCTTAGGCATAAAAGAAGTACTGGTCCTGAGGGCCACCCTGTCAGGGTAAAAGATAATGAAAGGCTCCAGTGTCATGAGAGCCTGCAATTCTGGATCCCTTCTAGCTGAAGTGACTGCCAAAAGAAACACTGTCTTCCAAGAAATACATTTTATAACCGCAGTAGCTGTTGGTTCAAAAGGAGGTAAGGTGAGTTTTTCCAGCACAAAATTGAGGTCCAATGCAGAAGTTGGCGCTCTCCTGGGAGGCCTTAAATTTCTGGCCCCTCTGAGGTACTGTTTTAGCAGGGGATGAGAAAAGAGGGGAGGCTCTGTGTTGTAATGAGCCGAGATGGCAGATGCATGGATTTTTATTGAAGAAAAAGATAGGCCCTTGTGAAGCATCTCAGTTTAAGTATTGCAAAATCTGAGGAATACTGGGCTTTGCTGTGTCTATTCCTTGTGCTTGGTTCCAAGCACAGAATCTCTTCCATTTATCAGCATAAGATTTTCTAGTACTAGGCCTTCTGGCCTCCAAAATGACATCCATCACAGGTTTACTGAGAGATGTGATTGGTGAAATTAGTAGATTAGCCATGCTGCAAGTTTCAGAGTTTGGAGCTGAGTATGCAGAATTTGATAGTTCTGCTGAGACAGAAGGTGAGGTGTTTGAGGCAAGTACCACGGAGGAAGGTGTGACACATTCCTTAGATGAGGGTACCAGTGTTGGCGAGGCCAATCCGGAGCAATCAGAATAATTTTTGTTTTTTTCTGTTTGACTTTTAGTAAGACCTTGGAGAGTACAGGCAGAGGGGGAAAGGCATAGACTGATAGGTTTTTCCAGCCGAAGGATAGAGCATCCACTTTCCATGCTTTTTTGTGAAGAGTTCTTGTGCAGAATTTGTCCAACTGATAGCTCTATTTGCCTCTCCCTAAAGCTATGTCTGTGCTCCCCCATTTTCGTGTTAACATGCTGAAGATTTCTGGATCCAGTTTCCATTCATGTGGGTCCATTAGATTTCTGCTTAGGTCGTCTTAAGAGTATTCTGCTTTCCTGGCAGGAAATGAGTTTGAAGATGCATTTAGTAAGTCAAGGCTGTGTTCCACAATGCCATGGCTAGTCTGCAAAGGAGGTAGGAGTGGGTACCCCCCTGCTTGTTTATGTACCACATAACTGTGGTGATGTTCATCTTTATCAGTAGTTGTCCTGGATGAAGGAAGTTCTTGATGGCTGTCAGAGTATTCTGTACAGCTAGCATTTCTTTCTGGTTGATATGCAGATGCATTTGGTTTGGGCTCCATTTGCCTTGAATGCATCTCCCTGCCAGATGGGCCCCCAAGCATAGTCTGATGTGTCTGTAGTCAGGGTTTGGGTGGCAGGGGGTTGAATGAACGACAGTCCCTTGTTTTGGTGACATGCCTCTGCCCACCAAAGGAACTCCTGTTGCAGGCAGGGAATGAGAGGAATCATTGTTTCCAGGCTGTGACAACGTTGATTCCATAAGCTTTTTAGGTACCATTGAAGTTTCCCCATATGTAGTCTCACATATGGAATTAGTAGAATACAGGATGCCATGAACCCCAAAGCCTGTAGAATTTGTCTTGCAGACAGCTGGGTTTTTGTTGCCACTTGTTTGAAGCAAGTTGTCAATTGAATTTGTTTGTCTGGCATGATGCAAGCCATCTGGGCAGTTGTATTCAAGCTTGCACCCAGGAATGTTATTATTTGAGAGGATACCAGTTGTGATTTATTTTTGTTTATGGTGTACCCTAGGCATGATAGAAGCCTTTTTACAAATGCCAGATGCTGAAGAGTGTCCTTGTCCTCTGCCTGAATGAGACAATCGTCCAGATATGGATAAATTTGAATGTTTCTTTGTCTGCAAAATGCAATTACTGGTGCCAGGCACTTTGTAAAGACCCTGGGCGCAGTAGATAAGCCAAAGGGCAGTGCAGAGAATTGGTAATGCAAATAGCCTGCTTTGAAGCGGAGGTATCTTCTGCAAGATTCCCTTATTGGGATATGCAGGTATGCCTCAAGTCTAGAGTTACTAACCAGGCATTCTTGCCTAGCATAGGCAGTAGCTGTTGTAAAGTCAGCATCTTGAATTTCGGAATGTCCAGGAACGCATTTAGGATGGATAAGTCCAAAACTGGACTCCATTATTTATCTTTTCTGGGTACCAGGAAAAGTCTTGAATAAAATCCTAGTCCTTTTTCCTTTTCTGGCACTGGTTGAATAGCCCCCATATCCATGAGGGACATGACTTGTTTCTGGGCCTCTGCCCACTGATTTGATGGCAGATCTGGCCATCCGTTTGGAATTGGCAACGTGTGGAAATGAAATCTGTACCCCTGGGATACTATATTTAATACCCACTTGTCCTGGGTAATTAAATGCCAATTTTGAGCATGAAGTGCTAGTTTTCCCCCCAAAGGGGCTGCCAAAATATAAGTGCATGGA
Organism: Protopterus annectens; assembly: GCF_019279795.1. NCBI lineage: Eukaryota > Metazoa > Chordata > Ceratodontiformes > Protopteridae > Protopterus > Protopterus annectens. Next base: position 623,672,421 of record NC_056734.1, read on the forward strand.
GATGGCAGATGAAAGTCATTGAGACTGTTTACTGTAGGGTTGTGCTTTGTTACCTCCTGATTTGGAGGTGGAGGCACCCCATTGGTTTGACCTGTAAGATCCTTGTGGTTGAAACCTGGATCCTTTGGAGTGTCTGGGTTTGCCCTGAGTGGCTCTGTTGGACACAGGAAAGGACCAATTCTTAGTAGGCCAGTGTCTACTGAACCTGGGTGGCTGCACTTGCAAGAAATCTTTTACAGTTTGCATAGACTTAGCTTTGACTTCCATCTTTTTTAAAACCTCTTCTACCTTATTACTAAACTGCTGTAAAGGAGCATCTAACAATTTAGCTTTAACATGATCAGGCAGATTTTGCTCCTTGAGCCAAGCATGCCTTCTTATCACAGATCCAGTTACAGTGGCCCTGCAAGATGCCTCCAAGGAATCAAAACCACATTGCAAAGTATGCTTTCCAACCTGTTCTGCTGAATGCAATAAATCCTGTAACTATTTTCCACACAATTAGAAATTAGCATCATTTTCTGTTTCAGTAAACCCATAACATGCTGTTGATATTTAAACATATGAAACTTTTAGTTATGTACTTACCATAACTTCGGATGTATGGGATCCATCTTGCCTACATTCATAACTGATGGGCTCGGAACCGATCCATCGGCTCCGACTCGGCCAACTAATACACTAGCAAGAAGTCTTTCATTGGCTGGGCTACTACCTATCCCAGGATGCACTACACCTGCTTCCCCAGATCTTGTTTGTTCGCTTTCATACATCCATGCAAACACAGAAAAACTAGTAGTCACTACAACCAACTAAGGTTCTTCAAGAAAAGATCTCCAAATGGGACTACAGCTCCTCTAAATCCGAATGGAAGGGGGAAGGAGGGTGGGTACTTATGAATGTAGGTGAGATGGATCCCATACATCCGAAGTTATGGTAAGTACATAACTAAAAGATGTAATAGGATCCTATCTCGCCTACATTCATAACGGATGGGACAGCGTCCCTAGCACCTAAATCCCGGGTGGCTCATTGGAAAACACTCCTGAGAACTGTGGAACCAAAGGAAGCCCTGCCTCGAGAAACCACATCCAATTTGTAATGAGAAATGAAAGTGTGCGGAGAAGTCTAGGTTGCCGCAGCACAAATATCATCTATAGATAATTTGGAGTGAAAAGCTACAGAAGTAGCTATTGCCCTGGTAGAATGAGCCTTGACTGGAAAGGGAAGCTGTTTGTTAGCCTGTGAATAAATAAAAATGATACAATCTTTAATCCATTTAGCTATGGAGGTTTTTGCTACTGGTTGACCCAATTTGTTCATTGCAAAGGAAACAAACAATTGATTTGATTTCCAGCGTGGCGGTTCTATTCAAGTAAAAGCAGTTGTCTATGGGCGTCAATTGATGCAAGATATATTCTGCGTTATTAGAGAACTCTGGGAAAAACACAGGAGCTCTATAGTTTGTTGAATACAGAAGGAAGAGGCTACCTTTGGTAAAAGGAGGGGTTTAATTTCAAAGAAACTCTATGCTTGTGAAAAATCAAATAGGGAGGATCAGAACAAAGAGCTTGAAGTTCTGAAACCCGCCTGGCGGAAGTTATGGCCACTCAAAAGGCCGTTTTCCAGGACAGAAATTTTAAATCGCAGGTAGCAGCTGGTTCGAAAGGACGGGCAGTTAGGGCAGCAAGAACCATATTCAAGTCCCAAGGGGGGACAGGGTGAGATATTGGAGGCCTAAGGAGCCATGCTCCTTTAAGGAAAGCCTTACAAAGTTTGTGAGACATCAAAGAAGGTTCAAAGGAAGTATGAAAATTAGAGATAGCCGCTAGCTGAACCTTAATGGTAGAAACTGAAGAGCCCAACTGAAAAAGGGAGGCCAGGAAATTCAGAACCTCCGATACTGGTGCAGTAAGGGGGTCTATACCCCGTTCCTGAGCCCAGAAGGCGAACCTTTTCCATTTGCTGGAATAAAGTTTGACAGTGGAAGGTTTATGAGAAGAAGACAAAATGTGGATCACATCCGGAGAAAGAGAATTGTCTCGGACTAAGGATGGAAGTGGAGTAACCATGCCGCCAACTTCAAGGACCTGAGAGACGGGTGAAGCCGTCCTGACTGATGAGTCAACAGGTCTGGCACCGGGTCCAGAAACCATGGACCCTCTACCGCATGCCTCTGTAGGAAAGGGAACCAAACTTGACGAGGCCAGTGCGGGGCAATCAAAATCATCTCGCTCTCCAGGTAAATGGCCTTCTGTATTACTCGGTAGGAGGAAACGGAGGGAAGGCGTAAAGAAGACCGGGGCCAAATGTGGGTCAGAGCGTCCCTGGGGATCAGTCCCTGGGAGGGGAACAGCGTGAAGAACTCTCTGCATTTCGCATTGTGAGGGCTGACAAACAGATCGCAGCAAGGGAGACCCCATTTGTCGAAGATTTTCGCAGCTACTCTCTGGTTGAGGGACCACTCGTGGGGTAAAAGAATGGTTCTGCTTAATCTGTCCGCAATCACATTGGATTTCCCCGGTATGTGCGCTGCCATTAGAAAGCGGTTGGTAGCTACCGCCCAGTGCCAAAGTCTCATGGCTTCTCTGCACAGTGGGTAAGACCTGGTTCCACCTTGCTTGTTTATATACCAAACCACCGACATGTTGTCGGATAGGATAGCAATCGGACCTTGCGGAAGAGCGTGATGGAGAGCTTGAAGTACCAAGAGTACCGCTCTCATCTCCAGGATATTGATATGCAAATGCGTTTCCTGGATCTGCCATGTGCCTTGGACCGACCTGTCCAGGTAATGACCCCCCCACCCTACCTGGGAGGCGTCCGTAGTCACAGTGGCAACTGGACGTTGAGGAATAAAGGGTTGCCCTTGGTCGAGATTGGATTGGAGAAGCCACCAACGCAGATCCCGACGGCAACTCTCCGTGATCATGACTAAATGGTTCAAGGGAAGTTCCTGATAGGACCATTGAACCGACAGAAGCCATTGTAATATTCGCATGTGAAGTCTGGCTAAAGGGACTAAGAGTATGGTTGACGCCATCGAACCCAACAGTTGTAGAATCCGATGGGCCGGGGCTCTTAATAGGGGAAGACAGGATTTGACTTGATTTTGTAGAACCTGAATTCTTGCTGCCGGTAAAAGGCGCATTCTTTTGTGTCTAAGTCTGCCTATAAAAGTAATATGCTGAGATGGCTGTAGTACAGATTTTTGCCAATTGAACGTAATCCCCAAGAAACGGCCCAAGGTGAACGTGGCGTTGAGCGCCTGGAATAGTAGATGCTCGGAGGTGGCAGTAAGGAACCAGTCGTCTAGGTATGGAAACACTTGGAATCCCAGACTCCTCAGGTGAGCAGTCACCACTGCCAGACACTTGGTGAACACCCTGGGGGCTGTGGTGAGACCAAAGGGCAGTGCTCGGAATTGGAAATGACTGACTCCGAGGCGTAAGTGTCTCCTGGACTCTTGAGCTATCGGAATGTGATAGTAAGCGTCCTGGAGATCTATGGAGCACATCCATGCATCTTTCTCCAGCAAAGGAAGAATAGATTGAAGGGTGACCATTCGGAATTTGGACTTTTGCACAAAATGATTCAATGAACTGAGGTCCAAAATGGGCCTGAAGTCCCCTGTCTTTTTTGGTACCAAAAATAATCTTGAGTAAGTTCCTGATCCGATCTGGTCGGTGGGGACAGGCTGGATGGCTCCTTTTTCTAGCAGCTTTGAAACCTCTATTGCTGCCTGATCCCGCTGACTGGGTGGTACGTCCGGGATTTCCCTTAAGGAAAGGGGGGGTTTGTTGAAGGGGATGATATATCCTCCGGTAATAATGCGAAGCACCCACTGATCGCTTGTTATGGATTTCCAAGCTTGTGGGTGCGTCGCAAAACGACCTCCGACTGGCTCTGGAGTTGCACAGTCGGGCAACAACTCAGGGACGCTGGTTGTATGAAGAACCACGAAAGGAGTCGCGGTCTCCAGAGTTACGGGGGCCTCTGCCACCTCTGGGGCGGTGTCTTCCAGAATTCCCCCCCCCCCCTGCCTCTGGAGGGGGAATCACTGGGTGGAGTAGGGAAGGACTTCTGAGATTTTCTGAACCACATTTTCCCTCCTCTCTGAGCCTTGGGGTAAGGCCTAGAAGGAGCGGAAAAACGGGCCCCAATGGCAGTCAGAGTCTTGCCCTCTTGCTCGCACCGAGTTAGTGTGTCCTTCACCTTGGGTCCAAACAAAGATAACCCATCAAAGGGCCGTGAAGGAAGACTTGAAGGCCTCCGCGAATGAACACAAGCGTAACCAGGCGTGTCTCCTGAGGGCAACGCCTGTTCTCGCTGCTCTACTCGCCCCTTCGGCCGCATACGAAATGAGCCTCATGGACGAGTTAACGATGGATAACAGGGTAGTCATCTGGCCAACAGTCGGGCCAGCGCCTCAGGTAGATTACCAGTGAGGGAGTCATTTAGCTCTTTAAGGAGGTCCCTTTGGAGCCTAGTAAAATGACATAAATAATTCAGCGACCGTAGGGTAAAAGCTGCTGAAGACAGGTGCGCTTCCGTACCTATCCATTCTCCTGGAATCCTTATTAGGAGGATGGACAGACGTTGAAGCCTCTGCCACGTCCTGCTGTGTGGCAGAAGCCACCACCATAGCATCTACAGGCACACCCTTCGTCAGAAATTCCTTCTGGGGGGGGCTGACAGAAACTTATTGGGTCTCGCAGGCACCGGTTCCACAGAATCAGGGTGTTCCCACCCTTGAGAAACCAAATCAAGGAGTTCATCGAAGGGCGGAGACACCCAGGAGGCGGAAGGATGGGCCCCAAAGGCCTTGAGGAAGACTGAATCCTCAGCTGAAGGGGTTTTGGCCTGCCAATCACCTCTCTGTCTCAGAATCTCCAAGATATCTGAGAAAGAGATATCATTCGAAGATGATTTGGGGGACCCTTCTGCGTCATCGAGGTCAGTATCCGATGTAACAGACTCATCTTGGGAGTCTACGTGCTTCCTCTTGCACAATTTCTTCCATGGGGGTTCGTCCGAAGCAGTTTCGGACGGACCTCCCGGAAGAAGGGAACCCCCGATGGGGTATCCTCAAGGCCCTGGGGCCCCGCTGCCGGGGGACTGCAACACAACAGAAGCACCAGTCTCCAAGTCTAGGGACGGTGAGGTAGAAGCCTGCTGAACCGGCAAAGGCATGGCCAGCGCGCTCCTCATGGCCTCAAAGTCCGGACCTCCAGACTCCATGGAGGTCACTGGTCTAGAGGCCACGATGGTACTGGGAATTCCAGCAGCCGATGCTCTGAGGGGAAGACTAGGCACCGAAGCACCCAATCCCAAAGTGTTCCCCTCGAGCCCGGCTGAAGAAGTCGCAGTACCAAACCCTGAACCGGAGGACAGGGTAGGAAGCACAGTCGGAACCGATAGACCTCGAAGGGGTCTCGGCTCCGACCGTATGGCTCCGCTTTGCTCCACCACCACTGACTCCAACGGCTCCGAGGAGGTTGGAGGAGGAATCGAATGTGTTGGAGGGGGGATCGGCTCCGAAGCCAACTGGGCTGGAGCCGAGACCATTTTAGCAAAAACTGGAGACTGGAAAAGCCTCTGTATCATCCTATCCAGATCCTGATCAGACAGTCTCGAAGATTTAGAGGAGGTAGACCGATGAGAAGACTTTCCTCTCGGCTCCGGGAGAGTAGGGGACCAGCTCCGAAAAGGCTCCAACACTATCGGCGCCGGTTCCACCACAGCATGGACCACAATCGGCGCCGAAGGAGCTTTCTTTGGAGCCGAGGGGGAAGAGTCTGAGCTGCACACCTCCACCGGCTCCGAAGCCATTGGAACCGATGGAGGTGATTCACCTCTCGATACTCCAACCTGCGGCTCCGAAACTAATGGAGCCGAGGAAAGAGGCATCGAGGCAGACCCTTCGACCCTTGGCCCCGAAGTCAGTGGAGCCGAGGAAGAAGAAGTCAATTTTTGCTTTTTAGTAGTCTGTTCCGACGGACTTGTCGGAGCCGACGATCTTTTCTTTTTGGGAGCAACAGGAGGATCTAAAGCTTCCTCAAAGGAGGGTTTAATAAGCCCCTTCAGTATCAGTTTGTTTTTGCGTTCTTGAAGAACCCTAGAGGAGAAAGCATGACAGACACTACATGTCTCCTGTAGATGTTTCAGCCCCAAACAATAAACGCAAATTGAATGGCTGTCTGTAATGGACATTTTGTAATTGCACCGAGTGCATTTCTTAAAGCCTGACTTCTGCTCTTTTGACATAATACAGGCCCTCGTACAAGCAATAAAAATATATTAACAAAGTTTGCGCCAACTGAAGAGCGCGAGACACAAGGCACGAGAACTGAGAGGAAAAATTACCTCAGACAAGAACACAGTGAACAGACGCAGAACAAAACAAGTTCAGCGGCCCAAGCCCTCTAATTTAAAAGGGGTTGGTCCGAAAAAAAAAACAATTAACAATTAACAACAATAACACTTAAAACAGCACTCAAAGGTAGGGAAAAGGCCCTCTAACTTAAACGGGCCTTGCCCGACTGCAAAAATAAAGTATCAGAAATCACTTCACACACGCAACTGAAGATATAACAAATTTACAAAGAATAGCTGTTAAAACAGCTGTTTTATTAATATATAGAAAAAAACCCAAGGTCAAAGACCAGTAAAGGTAAAAAAAGGACCACTTGGCTCCAGCCAAGTCGAGACCACGTCCAGCTTGTAAAGCGGCAAACGAGATCTGGGGAAGCAGGTGTAGTGCATCCTGGGATAGGTAGTAGCCCAGCCAATGAGAGACTTCGTGCTAGTGTATTAGTTGGCCGAGTCGGAGCCGATGGATCGGCTCCGAGCCCATCAGTTATGAATGTAGGCGAGATAGGATCCCATTACATCTGGCAGTTTAAAGCCCTGATTGCCAAGGTTGCAGACGTATAAACCTTCTTTCCCCATCTATCCAGCGCCCTGGAGTCTCTATCTGAAGGGGTAGGATTTTTGACTGTAGAAGCCTTAACACCCTTGGGACCCCGAGAAATAGTTTCAGGGTCAGCAGCAGGATTTTTGAAAATAAATTTGTGGGAGTCAGGAACCCTGTAATATCCGTCTGGCTTACTAGGAGCCAGAGGCAGGGAATCAAGAGCCATGCTTGATTTCGAAAAACCATCATCAACAATGTCTAATACAGGAGGAATTGCCAAAGGCCTATGCTGAGGAAGAAGAAGAAAATCCCCGAGTCTCTTTTTGGATTCTGAGAAGTCCTGACTCTCCCAATGAAAATGTTCTCTTAAAGTATGCAAAGTCTCTCCAAAAGAATAATCCTCAGGAGGAGAAGCAGAAGGGATGGATTCCTCTGCATCAGAGTCCTCATAAGGTGGAATAGAAAATTCAGAAGAGGAATCAGAAGAAATGGAAACCTGATCTGAAGATTCATAATCAGTGTCTTGCCTAGGCCTCTTAGCGGGGGGGGGGGGGGGGGTTGGGAACCCCTGATCAAGGTAATTAAATCCTTAGCCATTTTGATCATTTGTTTTTTAGGCATAGGGGCCTGTGCACGTGGCTCATGCGTCGTTTTTTAGACACAGTAGATTTTGGCCTTGTTTTTGACGATGGTGTCAGTTTGATATACAAATGTTGAGGCCTGAAAACACCCTCAGAAGCTGGTGCCTGCTCAGCAGCTCCAGACCCATCCAAGGGAGAGACATCCGCGTGTTCAATACTTGCAGAATCTTGCGGCATACTCCAAATGGGTCTCGGTAGAGGCCTGCGACTCAAAAGTAGCGAGCATCAGGGGCTGCGAAAGCACCTCACTGAGTACCGGCGAACCAGCGACTGGCTTAGGAGAAGCTTCATCGTCTGTTTTGGACCTCGACATTCTCTCTCTTTTTCCTTGCGTTTTTTGTGAACTCCGGTAGTCAGATTGCTAACCGACGACATTTCGGGATAGTTAAATCTTGAACCAAAATATTTAGAAGCAAAAATATACCGACGCTTAATAGTGCGCTGGTTAAATTTAGCACAAAACCGATAGAAAGGCATGTTGTGATCAGGGCCTAGGCAAGGAATACAGTACAAATGAAAATCCTTATGAGGTATTTGCTTCCCACAAGTAATGCAATTATTAACTTTTACTAACATTGGTAAGGAGCAAGAAAAGCTTCCCCAACGGGGTACTTAGCTTTAGTTTAAAGACTTTGGTTCTGAAACTCGAAAACGAAAATTTCAGGAGTCAGCCGACCGGCACTTGCGAACTGCTTCTTCTTCAGCCACCGCGCGGCAAGAAAGACGGATTAAAATGGAGTCGGTTGCATGTTTTATACTCCCGACGACCTGACGTCATGGAAGAGGAGACCGCAACCGATGCAGGACCCAAGACTTTGCTATTCAGGCCTACTGAGGACAACCTGTCAGCAGATTACCCAAATGTAATGATTGCAACAGTGAAACACTAACATCTGCAGATTATTGTCCTAACCTGTGATCGTATAGACTGAACCCTTTCGGAGGCAGTGAAGCTATCATTGACCGCGTTGAAAACTGCTTCTATGAATTCCAAATTCTGAATTGGTTTCAATTCAGACTTGTCATAGTTTACGGTTATTCCCAGATGAGAACAAGTCTGGAGAACCCGACATCTTGCCCATATCAATCGATGCCTGGTTGAAGCAGTAATGAGCCAGTCGTCTATATATGGAAACACCCAGTATCCCTACAGTCTCAAGTGAGCTGCTACTACTGCCATACATTTGGTGAACACCCTGGGGGCTGTGGTGAGATCAAAGGTCCGAACTCTGAATTGGTAATGACTGGCTCCCAACTGGAAGCGCAAGTACCTTCTGTATCATCTGTTCATCTTTCTGTGATAGTACGCATCCTCAAGGTCTACCGAGCACTTCCAGTCGTCCTTGCCCAGAAAAGGGAGAATGGACTGAACTATGATCTGGTGTGTCGAACTGACTTGTTCAAGTTGCTGAGATCCATAATTGGTCTCCAGACCCTGTTTTCTTTGGCACTATAAAAGAACCTTGAGTAAGTTCTAGATTCTATCTGCTCTAGTGGAACCTCTTGGATGACTCCTTCTAACAGCTTTTGTATTAGAATTGCTGCTTCTTCCCTCAGAGTGGAACAACGGGGATTTTCCTTGACACTGGAGGTGGAGAGGAAGAAGGTATTATATAGCCTCTGGGAATAATCTTCTGCATCTAAGTATCTTTTGTTATGTCTAGCCAGGGTCACTGGAGCAGAGATAATTAACTCTGGATTGCCTCCAGAGACAGGCAATCAGGCCTCCTTTCAGGAGCGCTGGTAAGGTCTGTCCAAGAAACACTCTGGACCCCTGGTTTTGCAGGACAACTCTGCCATGGGGCTGGCATTGACCACTGAAGTCCCCCCCCCTGTCCCTGGGGGAAGGTCCTCTGTGTGTGCCCTGGAAAGGATCCTAGGATTTCCTGAACCACAGCTTTCGACCACCTCATTGATTCCTTGAAAACGATTTCGGAGAGGTCGAAAAATGTATGCCCACTGTAGACAAGGTTTTTCCATCCTTCAAAAACCTGGAAAATGTGTACTTCACTTTGGGGCCAAACAAAGACCTGCCGTCAAAAGGAACACTGATGAACGAAGACCTGAAGGGCCTGCAAAATTACATAAGCACATCCAGGCATGTCTCCTGATGGAAATGCCTGAAACCGCTTGCCCTTGAGGTTCCTTTAGTTACATGCAAAATAAGCCTCATGGATGAATTTGAAATACACTGCAAGGTAGCCAGTTGAGAAGTAACAGATGATTGGACCTCTGCAGAAACGGATCCCAAGAGGGTATTTGACAGTTCCTTAATCAAATCCGTCTGTAACCTTGTAAAATGTGCCAAATAATTCAGCAACTTTAAGGCGAAGGTCGCTGAAGCATATAGACACTTCCTAAACCTGTCCATCGCCCTAGACTCCCTGTCAGGGGGGGATGAGCAGAGGAAATCTCTTTGGCAAGTTCCTTTTTGGTGGTCACCACCATGATCGTGGCTTCAACGGGCACCCCTTTACCCCTCAATTCCTTATCCAAAGGTGGTGCCATAATCTTGTTCGTATCCTGGGTATGAGTTTAACTGTGTCAGATTCCTTCCATGCCCATTGAGGGACCGAATCAAGAAGCTCATCTGCGGGTGGAGTAACCCAGGAGACAGATGGGCCAGTAAAGAAAGCCTCCAAGAATACAGACTCCTCGGATGAAGGCTTGCTGGGCATTCAACCAGCTCTCAGTTTTAAGATCTCTAGGATATCTCTAAATGAGACATCTTCAGGAGGTGACTGTGGGGACCCTTCACGCTCATCGAAGTCCGTATCCTCTGTGAAGGATTCTTGAGGAGATTCCAAGTGCTACCGCTTGCACTTCCTCCTCGGGACCTCCTCAGTGGAATGCTCCAGAGAGGTATCAGAAGAAAGTGCAATACCCTGCTGGGAAGCCTGGGATTCTCAGAGTGGCTGTCCCCCTATGGTAAAGATTGATGAGGCTCCAAGCACACAAACATCAAGATAGAAGGTTGGATCCATCCATTCTGCCAGGGCAGCAAACACCCTCTTCACAACTTCAAAAGCAGACCACTCTGGAGAGAAAGAAGACCTCTGCTCTGAAAAGACGTGCTTTTGGACCTCTGTCCTCCCCTGCTCTGAAAAGACGTGCTTTTGGACCTCTGTCCTCCCCAACAACGAAAGTGATCTCCTTGAGGTAGAAGCTGGAGCTGTGCTGTCTAATGCAGAGGCTCTGAGGTACAGAGATGGCGCAGACAACTTTGGAGTCAACTCCAGCATCTCTGGTCCAACAGGGAAGCTTCAGCTTTAACAGCCCTCTAAATCAGACAAAACTGAAGCACTCAGAGTATGCTTTGGATCCGAAGATATTGTTATCTTCAGTTCTGAGCTAGATAGAGCCTGAAGACTCGGATCCAGGGACTCTAAAACAGTTGAAGGAATCAGAGGAAGAACTTGAAGTGGGGATGTGGTCAAAGGATGGATCTCATGACCCAAAGGGGTAAAAGCTGAAGAGACACCCATCTGACTCTGCACCAAGAGGACCTTCCACACCACTCTCTTCACATCTTCCTCTAACTTCTGGAAGACAGAGTCAAAATGATAAAGACTTGGATTAGTGACGCTCTAAAAAGGCATAGGGCACACTTGAAGGCACCAAATCAATGTACAGCGAATATCTTGTCCTCTACAGAGAAACAGGACTTGAGGCAGTCGGATCCACTTTTTTGTCAGATACAAGGTAATCGGGTCCATCAATTTTTTCTTCCTTCGGATGAAAGGGTGAAGATGGATCCAGCTTAGATCTTTTCCTGGATGACTTTGAAAATGGGGTGCATGAGGAGGATGGTTTTGGAGATGAAGGCTTCAACTCTATACTTTTGGGAGAACTGAGCCCTAGATACTGCCTCTCCAAAAACAGAAGGTAGGAAACCTTTTAAAATCAGTTTATTTTTCCTTTCTACTAGCACCCTGGGATTGAAACCATGGTAGATGGAACAATCCTCTTGAAGATCTAAAGGCCCAAGGCAGTAAAGATAGTGTGGGCAATCAGACATAAGAAGTTTGTGCCCAAACTTAATGCACTTTTTTAGTCCAGCAAGGCCTTTTTCTGCCATAACTACAACTATAAAATTTAAGAACGAACAGATTTTTTTTTTTACTGGGACAAAAAGGAAGAAGAAAAACTATCAGCAATGGTAATAAACGGCTATACCAAGTGCATAGAGGAAAGGAGAATACTAACAATTGTATTTTAAACGGGTATGCACTGTACAATAGTTCAAGAAAAGGCAAAGGATAGGAAATGTACAGAATGTAAAACAAATCAGAAAACATTAAGATTTAGAAGAAAATTATATTGCTTATCTAAAAATGCTCAAGAGCTATGGTCAACCATGTCTTTACCATGTCTTTCACGAAAAGTGGCAAACAAGATTCAAGGTAACTAAGGGTTGGTGCATTATGAGTAAAGAAGAAGCTTGAGAGTTTTTTATTGCCACAAGCTTTAGTAATGGTCTAGTCAGATGCGAGAATCTGATCCAAACCCATCAGCTGAGTATAGAATGAAAACTGACATCAGATCCTCATTTTATATGCCAATGACCTTAATCTACCAATTCAGCACTAAGGGTAAAGAACAAACTATAACAATTTTTACAACTCTGGTGCTAGTTTCCAATCACAAAAGTACTCATAACCTAGCCACACAGCTAATGTCATACTTTTCATTAACACCCAAAGACTGGTGAAGAACAATACCACTTAGCTGATAAAGTATTACATATTTAATCTTACGATATATTTTAGAATTCATCTTGACACCATCTAATATTTACCAACCACATTAAAAAGAAAAAAATTAGAAAGGTTCTTAACAGTTTAAAGGAACTGTACAATCTTCAACCCACATCACTCTGGAATTATGCTTAATAATGGTTAGGAAAATCCTACTTCCCATACTGGAAAACATTTAACAGTAATATCTATAGGAAATATCCAAATAATGCAACTGCTACAAAAAAGCTCAATACGAAATGACCAGATTTATAAACCTTACAAGCCACGTGTTAATATTCTCCAAGTCACTGAACTAATCACCTGTTTACTTGACAACACTCTATACAATCTCCTACATCATGATTTCTGACTCCTTACTAATATTAAATCTTGGGCAAGAGTCATACAACCACAGCTGGGTCTTCAGTCTGGAATAAAAGCTACGGCAGCTTGCATCCTGTACCTCAGTCTGGTACCTGAAATGTTCTGTGCCTCAATGTGGTACTTGAACGGTTACTTAACTATGTTCTCTTGTACTATATGCAGTCATTTAACTGACATGCAACAGTAATCCCTGTGAGCTGAAGTTTGTAACTTTTCCAGGTGCGACTTCATTAAAGTATGGCTTTAAATGCAAGGAGGGGACCAAGATCTTTTATACAGCCACCACTACCCTCAGAGCCTGAACCATAAGTGGCCTCTTTCAGCATCTGCTAAATATTCTTGAGTAGCCTACAAATGTTTTTCAACTGCTCTGGAACAGGCTTCCCATCCATGTGAAGCAGACTCCATCCCTAATCCCATTTAAGCGTAACCTTGACCAATGGATGGGAAATTGGAAATTCACCCCAAGTCTGGTCCCATGTCTCTGATAGACACAGGCAAACAGTAATGCCCAGACTAACATATCCCCCCAAATAACCTCTAGAAGCTTCCAAACATGTTCTGTCTTAATAAAAGCCAATGATACATAGCGACACAACTGGCTCAGAATGCATGACTAGGCTTAGAAAGGCCCTGGTGGTCATTAACCTAGCATACAACTATGAACTGTACTATACTGCACTTTTCCACTGTCATGATAATGTAGAAAACAGGATTGACTGCGTTTCCAGGTTAAACACAATGCATTCATTTCAAATTTTATTTATTTTTAGTTTTATCATAAAAGGCTCATATGCATATTAATGGACTGCGATCTTTCCACCACAAAACAATTATTACTGGCCAAATTAACATGTTTGCATTGCCCCTGGACAATTTATTTCAAGCTCTGATCCATGCTACAAATGTCTCTCAAGAAGACTTTGTAAGCACTCTATATTTTTGGTATAAAGGTCTCTCATGACATTAACCTACTTATGAATCTAAGTCAAAAAACATCATATTTGCTGCCATACTAATTAATTACGTGGGGACTCAACCACTCTGTGTGTTTAAGTTCTTACATGTAATGCTTCACTACTTCACAGCCTACTCATTCAATTAATGTTATGGCACTTTTACTTTCTAGTGCTTCAATACTCTCTTTCCAACAGGGCTGTCCTATTACAAAAAGATGCCCGACTGGTTTTCAGTAAAGCTTTAAAATGAATGCTTGCCTCTTCAGTTAAATGTAAGAATACCTGACTCTTTCCAGACAAAATGCCCACACGCTTCATTTACAGCCTTCTATTTCCCAATCTCAGCCCGACAGCAGATAAGAAAAAAGGTTCTAATTTCTATACTTTGTTAATTACCAATGTTGTTCTTTAGCATGCCAGAGAAATATATGTAACTATTACACACACACACACACACACACACACACACACACACACACACACACACACACACACACGTATGAAACTGGTGAATTTATCTTACAGCCCTGTTGAAAAACCCAGCACTCAAATCTGCAAATGTTAAACAGTGTCCCACAAACCATTTTGAGGCTATCTTAATGTTCTGTAAAATGCATATTCTAAATATAATAAACACAGTATGATGTGGTTTAAATCAGATAAGTGTATTTATCAGTACTGCACTCCTACCTGAGCTTACTGCTTAAATAATAAGAAAATAAAGACCATGATCTTTAGGGACTATTTTTGGAAGATATGTCAGTTTACCAAGCGTGAAAAAAAGCACATGCATCTTATCAAAAAAAAGAAAAGAAAAGAAAAAAAAAAAGGGGAGCTCTGCGTCTTTAGTACTGGAAAACATTACCAAAACAAGGTATATTGCTATGTTCCTTTTATTATTACAAGTGACTGTTCTTTAGTAGCTTACTGACAATGCATGTCCACTCATGCATCACTGATCACCAAGAAAGATCTCCACACTAGCAAGAGAATTAGCACAAAATGCCTTCAAATTGCAAGTATAAATATTTACAAGCAATACAAGATATATTTACAGAAATATAGAATGACTCACGACCTTCAGTTATGCTCAGTGTCAACCACACCCCTCATAAAGCTATAAACCAGATATTAGTCTTCCTTTTTTCAACTATAATTAGGCAATGTCATTATGCTTTAGGTATCAAAAGAAATTTCCACTCTAAGTGAGAATATAACACTAAATCTGCAAATGATTCAGCAACAATGAACACATTTAAGGCAAACTGCTCACAGAAAAAATACAAAGCACTTACCACAACATTTCATTTTCAATTAAACGAGTCCATCCATCCATCACACCTTTTTTTCCCATTCTGGGGATGAAATGTCACATTAACAATGCCATCACCTACAGCCAGAGTTTTATAATGCCAGGTGTATAGCCTTGCTACGGTTCATACCACACACACACATACCCACCTACCACCAACTCAGAATGAGCCATGGTGCAGTAAATTTCAGAACTTCAACTAAATAATATCAGTTGTCATGTAGCCTAATTTTAAAATACATAAAATTTCTACTGTAAGCACACAAGACTGGCCTCATGTTGTTGCATTTCAGGGCCAGATGGCACTTCCATAACATATAATTATTATTACTTTATGCTATCTCCAGTTCTAGCAAACAGCTTGTGATTTATGATTAATGCCACATATATCAGTCAGTCAACCTCTTAGCCCGAGAAATATGTACAAAGCCTAAAATAATGGGGGACAAAGGCCTAAAAATAGTGACAGATTTTAAAAACTGCTCATATAAACTTAGAAAGTTGCTAGAATAACTGTATTTGTGTTCACATTCATTTTATGAATGATACATATGAAGTCTGAATCTCAAATGTATGTCATTATTTAGTGACTTCAAGCCTCCGTGATCTTCTAGAAAATCATAAATTTTATGATGAACAAACCAAAAATATGAGGCAAAAATATGGACAGCTGAGGGGTATGTTAGTGCGAAACCTTGTATGTGCAATGCAGTAAGTCTACCACTAAAGATACTAGTATACTATCAGTAAAATGCAAACACTCAAACCAAATCCAATATGTCTGCTAAGAGTTTCTCAAAGAGGTATTGTTATGAAAACTATCCCACTCAATTCTCTCTTTTGATACAACTTAATTAGGGTTCCTAGGATTAATCCATGTTAAGAAAGGATCCTTTTCAGTGCTATCGTACAAAGTAAGGCTTGTCCAATTTCTACATCAGGCACCAAAATGTAACATTTGGTATATGTACAGACATTTATCCATGCTGTACCTTCGAAGATACCCTAGGCAGAGATTTCATGTAAAGAAACAGTAGACAATAGCTTTTTTGTAATGTACTTTAAATGTTCAGTGTTTGCTGCACTAACACAAGAAATGTACAAGAAATAAACCATTTCAGTAAGGGCAAATGAATCTCATTTGCACCCACAAAGGAGATTAACAGCAGCCTGGATTTTCTGAGATCTAACGTTTATTTTCCAAGTAATACCCAACTTGAGTATGTATACTGCATACATTCTTCAAAATGTACAGCTTGGTTCAGAGACACAGCTAAGACCACTTTTACAGAAGGGATAATTCTCAAAGACACTTCTGCTTAAAAAAGACTGCAGTTTAATTCATTACAGCTGAGTGATGCCTCCAGGTGTTTCTGCAGTTACACCCTACTGATGCCTCTACTTGTCAAATATTGCTGGCTCATATTTACATTAATAATTCCAAGACCATGGTACACACAAGGTATTAAAATAGTTCATCTTAAAGCTTATACAACAGCAAGAATAACTGTAACTGTATTGAGATTTGACCACTGTCTAGTGCCGGTAAACATACATTAATTGTTTGTCATAAATTTCATGTTTTTCTAATTAACTTGACAATCAGGGAACACAGACTAAACTACTTAGTCTCATATATGAAAGCTCTCAACTCAAACTACTATTGACAGTGTGTTCTTAACTTGAGCAGGTGCTGAAATACTGTAAGCTGTTTACAAAATATTACAAACTTAACAGATGCTGTGTTTACGGTCTTATAAAATCCATTTCAAGACCTAGAACCTAAAGAATACTTTCTATTATAAAAATAGTTTGTGATGAAGAAATTGACATTTACAATTTTTTGGTAACCTCTGTGGCTCCAGAAATATGAACATTTGTTTGACATGTGAGGACAATTTGATTCTATCAAAAAGCTTAAGCTCTGTCCATTGCAAGTTACACTGCAAACATCCAGAGCTTCATTGGAGGGAATGAGTTCATAGCTCTAAACCTTCCATCTCTGAAATGAAGAACACTCATCCTCATAACAAATGGGCAAAATGTGGAACACATGCTAACAGCTCACTAACAACTTCAGCTAGGAAGATCATACAAAGATGAAAATATGCTGGTTTTACTCATGCAAAAGATCTTTTAACAAATTAATACAATTCTTTTCTGTTTACCATGGATATCAGTCAAAAAATTCTTAACGACGACTGTGTGACAGAGCCTTTCAATGTGGAACTTTGAGGAACATAAATTTTTTAAGACCACAAATGAGGTACATTCCTCATAATGAGGTTCACTTGACAGGTATGAATGATTTAACGTTAACTGAGTATATTCCTAACAACAAGACAGCTTTTCAGGAAAAAAAAACTGTCAAGCCTACAGGCAGTTTCTTCATTAAGGAGTAATGCCAGCTTTTGTATCATGAAAAAAATTCTCAAAACAGGAGGAACAATGTAGATGTGACCTAAGATGCAAGGAACCCTTCAGAAATACTGAAATGTAGAAATGGACAAGACTAGAGTGGTCAAAAGCACACTAGCAGAGACCACACAAAGGATGTACTGTGGCAGAATGCTAGCACAAATCTGATTTAAAGGGGACATTTAAACATGACAAAGTGAAATGTGGTTAGTAATACAAGATTTAAGACACTACATTATAACTAAATTGGAATCAATGTTTTCAGCATCTAAACAAACTGTTCCCAAATTCATATAATTTTTAATCATCTCTGGTAGTTAAAATGTGAAGAGACAATGTTATTGAATATATATAAAATGGTTAAAAACAAACATATTTCACAGAAAAACTTTGGCATTATTACAGAAAAGTGAATAATCAACTCCCAAGTGAAAATGATAAAAAAAAAAATTATGTTAATCTCTTCAAAACATACTTCCTTTTCATTAAAATGGAGACAATTTTCACGGAAATTTATTCATAGATAGAATAGTTTTGTAAGAACTTAACATAACCATAGATGTCCTTCTCTTCCATGTTCCAGCATTCTTAACCTTAGGGAGTTGCTGCCTGCAGCATCGGACATCCGGCCAGTATACCAAAGTCTTGAAAGCATGGGTACGCGAGACGTTGCATGTAGGAGCCATAAACTGACGCTGGCCATATCTGCGACATCTGCACATACCAAATTCAGAACTGGCTGCCATATAGAGAGAGCCCCCAGGAAATGGAGGAGTAAAAGTTAGTACAAAACCCATGCCAAACACAAAGTCAGTAGTCAAGGAAACGACCCAGTTTATAATGTGGTCAAAAAAGAAGGGGGGGTAGGTGGGTGAAATTGACTACTGCAACAAGGAAGAGGAGGACATCTTTGGTTATGCTAAGTTCTTACACAACTACTCTAGGTCATTCTATTCTCATGTTGCAGTATTCTTAACCTTAGGGAGAGTATCAGAGCACTCTAGGCAGTAATGTGGGGGGCAGGTAGGGGAGCAGTGTCTATGAGACCCTGCAAAAAAGTCCTAGCAAATCCTGTTCTAGCCCTGGAGATGGAGTTAAATTTGTGATACTTGGTGAAGGTATGTATGGAGGACCAGTTGCTGCCTCCAGAAATAAAACAGTAATCAATGCCCTTGAAAAAGGCAGCTGAAGGGGAACCAGCTCTGGTGGAATGGGCTTTGACAGATGAACTCAATTGTTTTCCATGAAAGGAATGGCAAAAGGCAATAGCGTTAGAAATCCAATAGACAATTGTCTGTTTTTGACATGGCCTTGTCTAGGGGCCCTAGGATGAAAGGAGACAAATAGATGATCAGCCTGTCTGAAGGGTTTGGTCTTGTCCAAGTACAACCTCAGTTGCCTACGAACATCCAAGGAATGCAAAGTCCTTTCTGAGGAGCTGAGGGTAGAAGGCGGGCAAATTTATGGTCTGGTTTAAGGATATTTCATTAACTACTTTTGGTATGAAGGAAGGGTTAGTTCTTAGGGAAACCCTATCCTTATGGAAAACAAGGTAGGGAGGTGAAGCCATAAGGGCTTGCATCTCAGAGACCCTCCTGGCAGAAGTGAGGGCCACTAACAAGACTGTTTTCCAAGTACAGAATTTAAGACAGGAAGAACGGGCTGGCTCAAAGGGAGCTAGTGTAAGTTTTTCCAGCACAAAATTAAGATCCCAAGGTGGGAGAATGGGCTTAGGAGGAGGTCTAATGTGAAGGACCCCTTTCAGAAACAACCTAACATCTAACCTGGAAACCAGAGCTGGAGTCAAGGGAAGGCAAGCAGAAATGGCGTATGCAGTAACTCACACAGGTAGGACAGGACCACTGGAACGGAAACTTGACATGGGTCCTATTTACTCTTAAGGTACCAATGGAAGAATCTTTTCCATTTAAATAGTTTCTCCTAGTATTTGGTTTTCTCGCCTCCTGCAAAACACAGAGTACCACCTCTGAGTATAGGTGCCTGAAGGGGGTCAGAACTCTCTCACTCACACCGTCATACTGAGATTGAGAAGGTGGGGATGAATAACAGACCCCTTTGTCTTGTGTGAGTTGGTCGAAGCAGTGAGGTAAACCTGTGGTGATTGCCCTGGACTAGAAGGGAAAGTAGGGGAAACCAATGGGAGTCACCAACAGGATTTTTGGTTTGTCCTTCTCTATTTTCATGAGGACTTTGTGAATCAAAGGAAATGGGTGGAAGGCATAAAGGAACATTCCCTCCCATGAAAAGGAGAAGGCGTCCACCTTCCAGGCTTGTGGATGGGGAAGTCTTGTGCAAAATAGGGGCATCTGTCTGTTCTGGGAGGAGGCAAACAGATCTGCCTGAGGAATACCCCCACCTGTGGACTAGATCCAGAAACACCTCCATGTGAAGCATCCATTCGT
The DNA here is from genome assembly GCF_019279795.1 of Protopterus annectens. Classification (NCBI taxonomy): domain Eukaryota; kingdom Metazoa; phylum Chordata; order Ceratodontiformes; family Protopteridae; genus Protopterus; species Protopterus annectens. The sequence goes on from NC_056734.1 coordinate 623,692,213, forward strand.
GGGAGGGTGTTAAGGTCCTGCTCAGGATGTCTGCCATCACATTGTCTTCTGATGGAATGTAAATTGCCCTCAAATGAATCTGTAATGCTGTTACCAGGGACCAGATTTGAACTGCAAGACTGCAAAGAGGGTAAAATATTGTTCCTCCCTGATTATGTACCACAGGACTGTCATGTTGCTTGTAATGGCCTTCAATGTGCCTGGCAGAAGGATCCCTTGAAAGGCCTATATTGCCGGGAAAAGGGCCCTTAACTCTTAGGTTGATGTCGTCCTTTCTTTCTTGAGTGGACCACTCCCCCTGCACTTTGTGCTGGGTGTTGGTAATGTGAAGGACAGCCCCCCAACCTAGCTCTGATACATCTGTGTAAAGATGTTGTTTGGGTGGAGGAATCTGCAAGTGCACCCCTTGATTGAGGGTGAGAGTTGAGATCCACCAGGTGAGTTCCCTTTTTAAGCAGGGAAGATGATTTGTTTCCAGAGATGAATGTGTTGGTTTTAAGAATTTCGCAATACTCACTGAAACTTCCTCATTTGCATTCTGTCTCGAGGGATTGTGGGGATTAAGGAGGCCATAAATCCCAGGATTCCCAGAAATTCCCTGGCTTAGATCGTTGGTAATGGAAAAACTGGGGGAGAAATTCCACTTTTTGGGCAGGTACAAAGACTGACATCATGTCTGTCCTTATCCTGCACCCCAGGAAAACAAGATCTGGTGAGGGAGTCATTTCAGACTTTAGGCAATTCACAGTGAAACCTAGATTCTGCAAGATCCTGCAAACCAAGTCCAGGTGCTGAGATAGGGTGACAGAACTTTGGTGTAGGATCAGGAGACCATCCAAGTAAGGATAAATATGAATGCCCTATAGTCTGCAATATGCAATGACTGGGACTAGACATTTGGTGAATACTCTTGGGGCTGTAGAGAGTCCAAAGGGCAAGGCAGAGAACTGAAAATGAGAGGAACCCACTGAGAAACGAAGACATTTCCTGTAAGTGGGATGAATATGGATGTGAAGATATGCATCCTTCAGATCCAAGTAGGCCATGAAGGCTAGCTGAGGAATAAGGGGAAGCAGGTGCTGTAATATGAGCAATTTGAAGGTAGGTACCTTGAGGAAGAGATTGAGGTAGGAAAGGTGGAAAATGGGTCTCCAAAGACAATCTCTTCTTGGAACAAAAAAAATCCTGGAATAAAACCCCTTGGCTAACTGATCCTTGGGTACTTGTTCTATAGTGCGCTGAGAGTGGAGTTGGCTCAGGATAGTGGGAAAGAGTGGAAGATGACTGGGTGGGGGTTGTGAACTCCCTGGAATGGTGGAGATGCCCACCAAGTCATGAAGTATCCTCTCTCGATGGACAGCACCCACCTGTCTGTGGTAATTTTCTGCCTGGAGGGTAGGGATAGGGTTAGCCATGGGGGGGGGGGATGGGGGGGCAAGGGAAGAGAGTCGCAGTGGAGGAGCTCTTTCTGGGTCTGGCTGCCTCCGAAAGGAAGAAGATGTTGCGGTGGAAGACTATCTACGATCAGATTGTTTCCTAGGTTGCCTTTGTCCCCTGGACTGAGCAACAGAGGAATGGGAGGACTGCCTCCTGACAAAGCTAGGCTTTTGGGGGTAGTTCCTATTGAATCTGGGAACAAGTGAAACCAATAAATGTTTCCAATTCTGTAAGTCTTTCCCTTTTTCCTGCAGAGACAGCTCTAAAGAGTGCTGATTTATCCAAAGGAGCATGTAACAATTTAGCTTGGACATCCAAAGGCAAAGGTTGGAGTCTCAACCATGAGAACCTCCTTAAGACAGAACCAGAAGCAGCCGATTTGGAAAAGGCTTCAACAGCATCATAGCTGCACTTAATTGAGTGTCTTGTCACCTGGGATACCGTGGACAGAAGGGTATTCAACTGAGCCTTTGCTGGTGAGTCAGGCATGTCAGACAGCACAACAGAGGCCTTGGTCTGGGAATCCAGAACATACTTGGCCATATGAGTCTGGTAAGTAAATGCTCTTATGGCCAAGGTGGAAGTAGTATACATCTTCCCCAACCTATCCATAAATTTACTGTCTTTGTCAGCTGGAAAAAGGGACGATGAAGGTAGCTGCCTTGGAAATTTGTCAGCTGAAACTGCAACAGCAGCAAGATCTGCTGGTGGATTCTTGAAAAGATATTGCTCCTCTGCAGTCACATTATAAAATCTGTCTGGTCTCTTGTTAGCAGGAGCCTGTGACTCTGGGAAGCAGCTAAGAATGCATCCTGGAATGCTGGAAGTAAAGGCGGAACTGCAGATTGTGAGGGTTGCTCCATCCGTAGGAGTTTAAAATATCTCTTCTTGGTCTCAGAAACATCTGAGACCTCCCACTTAAAATGCTGCCTAAGCAGGGAAATAGTATCCCCAAAGGAGAAATCTTCTCCAGGGGAATCAGGAGTGAGGGACTCTTCAGGAGTAGCAAAATCCTTAGGGGATTCAATCTGAGAACAATAGGTCATTGGCTCATCTGAGGAAGAAGACTCTTCCTTTGATTCTTCCTGTGAAACAATTGGTTGGCCTGACTGGGGGAATCTGGGTCTGGAGTACCTGAAATGCCTTGAAAAGAGGCTGGGAAAAGCTTTCTCAAGCTGGAGTAGGGTCCTTAGCCCTGTGTTTCTCCTTCTGTTTTCTTTTTAAGGAAGTTGAAGGAGCAGTAGTAGGCCTGGATGCTGACATTTCAGTGGATGGCAAGGCAGCAGAAGGTTCCTCTGATGCCACAAGCCATGGTTCCCCCTCACCATCAGGAGCTGATGGTTGTAAAGTCTCAGCGGACGTACCCTGGATATCCGCTATACTGGCTTCCATTTCGGTTCCTGGTAACAGTAAAATACCCAAAGTCCAGAGTGATCCTGGGCTGACACTTGCCTCGAGAATCTCACAGGACACCTGAGGCACAGCTTGGGCATCGGGCCTAACTTTCTTGGCAGCTCATCGGAGGTGCCCGCTCACCGTCCATCCCAGACGTCAGAGGCACTGATTCTCCAAATAGAGATTTAAAGCCAACAGAAGACTTCTAAGGGTTTTTGGGGACAAAGGATTGGCAAATATTACAGGACTTGTAGTCATGACCTGCCCCTAAACAAAATAAACTCTGATCGTGTCTGTTCTTATGTGGAATTTGTCTTCCACAAGCAAACTTTCCCTTTCTAGATGACATGCATCTGAAAATGGTAAGGAAACAAGAAAAAACCCACAAGGGTACTTTTCTGAATGTGAACAGCCAGGAACAGCCAGAACGATCAACAAAAATGGATGGCCAAAGTCAAACAAACACCGGATTGCTGGAGCTGGCAACTGGACATCTGAAAGGCAATGCGGCAGAAAAGTTCTGAATTGGGTATGTGCAGATGTCACAGATATAGCCGTTGTCAGTTTAAGGCTCCTACATGCAACGCTGCACGTACCCCTGCTTTCAAGACTTTGGTATACTGGCCAGATGTCCTGTGCTGCAGGCAGCAACTCCCTAAGGTTAAGAATACTGCAACATAAGACTAGGACATTCTATACTACACCCCATAAAATGGAATTTGATGTTTAAGCAGGATACTGGAGGTGTGATCTGAATTATTAAGCAGACTGGCAACATATGTTGTATGACTGAGTTACTTAGAACATTCTGGCAAAAACTGAATTACTTTCTGCAAACTGTATTTAATAACTTTCAGCTAACTAAATCATTGGTTTTATTCAATGTTCCTAACTCCAAAGTGTGTTCCTATATTAAAATACTCTTTAATATGGACATTATAGAAGCCCAACATCTGGCCAGTCTTCCCAAGACTTCTGAATTAAAAAGGTAGGCTGAACGTCACCATATGCTCCCCGAGTAACACAAGGCATAAAGGTGACATTCAGGCTTACCAAAAACAACTTCTTTGCCGCCAGTCTGATCGCATCTTTTACACCGTTGGTCTGTTTACCTGTGTCCATCTTCTGCTAGTTGAAGGCATTTTTGTTCTCCAGTGCCATCCTATGCCTGTTTGCTGTTTTTGCAAGGTAAGTGCCTCATTGGGGATTTTGTATTTTCTCGCTTTTTTGTGTTCCTAGAGGTCAATGTCATCCAGGAAGAGTAAATGACAGTGTGTGGGAGACAGATTCCAGATAGAGACCGCCATGTTACGTATCTTTTGCTTAGGTGCTTTCTCATGACCACGTCTTGTTCTATTTGTCAGGCATTTGATCCAAATACCCTTCATTGTAGACTTTCTTTCCTTTTCTTGTACCTTGAGAACCAGAGTCTCAAGCTACTCGCTATGAATACTATGCAAGGAATCTCCCACCCCGATGCTCAGCCTTTATGGAAGAAGGTGAAAAAGGTACGACCGGAATCTTTCACTGTCCAGCCTCTGACAGGTGTTTCTCCCAAGGTCATTACAAATCTGGAGGCTCACCAGTCTGTTGTCAGATTTCTCTGCCATGACCATGTGGGAGGCGGTGAGGATCGGCTGGCAGCATGTCCTAAGAGGCTTTGCAGGCATCTATCGCGGATGTTCAGAGGGAACTACAGTTAATTTTTTCTGAGGGGCTTCGGGAAGTTCCTCAGTTTTTAGTTGGGAAGAAGTTCCTGCTATGGTTCTAGACTGCTATCCTGGATCTGAGCCTTCTCAGGACATTCCCTTAAAAAAGGAACAAAAAATTAAACATGTTTCTTCTGCTTATATGGATCCACAAAGTGAATGGCATGCTTTCACCCAGGGGGTTATTTTCTGCTGTACCATCCTTAAAGCCTCCTCATGGGGTTTCAGTTCCTACTCCTCCTTGGCCCTCTACTCCTCTTAAAAGGCCTAGAGACCAGGATTCTTCTGAGGATGACTCAGATTCTGCTGACGAATCCCTAACTTACTCTACTCAGATTCCTTCTCCTTTGGACTATGGGTCAGAAGAGGAAGAATCTATTAGTCTTGATGTTCTTTTCGAGGAAACTTCCTTTCGGGAGACACACTCTAGGATGATGTTTTTTTTACGTGGGATTGTACTTGGGTCTCTGTAAGAGGTACTATGAGTTGTTGCAGCTGGACTCTTCTAAACCTGCAGCTATTCCTCCTGTCTTGGCTGCTTTACTGGATGCTTTATCCAATGCCTCTCAGGTGCCTGATTCGCTTTCCACCTTCTCCCCTTCTCCCAAGAAGCTTGATAGATTTTATAGGGTTCCTCAGGATTGTATTTTTTTATACATAAATGTCCCGTTGCTGCGTCTATTTCATAACATCGACAGCTTAGGTTGTCGAATTCTAAAACATCGACACCTAAGCATTGAAAGCCAACAATAGTAAACAGCCACATCATTTAATTCTTTCCTCGGGTAGCCATCCATAAACAAAATAAACAAACACCCAAACACAGTGGGGGGCTTCGCACCCCACACCCCCTAACGAAATATACCAACTCCGAGATCGTGCTACATTGGGGAAAGGGCAGATATGAGGAAATAATTCAATGATGTGGCCGTTCGCTTTTGTAAACTTTTGACGCTTAGGTGGAGGTAGGCATCTTTCAGATCTAGGGTAACTAACCAAAGATTTATTTGTCAGCATAAGCAGCAGTTGCTGCAAAGTTAGCATTTTGAATGTGGGGACCAACAGGAAGGTGTTCAGAATGGACAGATCCAGGATGGGGCACCAAGTGCCCTCTTTTCTGGGAACAAGGAATAGTCTGGAATAAAAGCCTTTGCCTGTTTGATCTGAGGAGACAGGTTCTACTGCCCCTTAGGATATGACAGTTTGGACTTGTTTCAATGCCTCTGCTCACTGATTTGGAGGCAAGTCTGGGTACCCTCTTGGAATTAGGAGTTCGTTGAAGGAGAATTTGAATCCCTGAAAAATTATATTTAAGACTCATTGGTCCTTTGTTACAGAAAGCCAATTTTCTTTGCAGAGGGAGTGCCTTCCTCCTAGTTTTTTGCGAGTAAAAAGAGGGCAGAGGAGAGGGAGTCATTGAGAGTTTATGCCATAGAGGAATGGCTTAGAGCTCCCTGCCTTTGGAGTGGAAATGGTCCACTGTTTGGTACTCTGCTGTCCCTGGGATAGGAGTCTGGGTAGTCTGTCCCTACGGGGCTTACACCTTGCCCTTGTCTGCTAGGTGCAGGGAAGGACCAGTGTTTTGAGAGAAAATTCCTGCTGAACCTAGGAGGTTGTACCTGAAGGAAATCTTTTACTGTTTGCATAGATTTTGCTTTATCTTCCATCTTTTTAAGCACCTCTTCTGCTTTTACTCCAAACAAGCGGTCCTTATCCAAGGGTGCATCAAGTAATTTAGATTTGACATGATCAGGGAGAGGTTGTTCCTTCAACCATGCATGTCTCCTAATGACAGATCCTGATGCTGCTGCCCTGCTTCAGGCTTCTAGGGTGTCATATCCACAGTGTAATGAGTGTTTAGCCACTTGACAAGTAGAGTGCAGTAAATCTGCTAACTCTTTCGAATTGACAGTCAGGAAAGGTTGAAATCTTTTGTTTTAATAGTTCCAAAGTGTGTTGTTGATATTTTAACATGTGGAACTGACAGCTGAGTGCTCTGATAGCGAAGGTTGCAGAGGTGTATACTTTTTTACCCCATCTGTCCAGAGCTCTGGAGTCCTTGTCAGAAGGAATAGGATTCTTTGCAGAACTAGCCTCAACTCCTTTTGGACCCTGTGTTATGACCTCTGGGTCTGCAGCAGGATTTCTGAACAGGTATTTGCGAGAATCCAGGACTCTGTAATACCCGTCAGGTTTTCTGGGAGCAGGTGGGAAGGCATCAGGAGTTGAGCTGGATTCATGGAAGACTTCATCAACCACCTCTAAGACTGGCGGGATGGCCAAGGGTCTGTGCTGGGGCAGGTGTAGAAACTCTTGGTCTTTTCTTAGACTGAGGGAAGTCTTGGGATTCCCAGTGGAAATGTTCCCCGAGGGTGTGAAAGGTTTCCTCAAAGGAAAGATCTGGTGGGGAGGCAGAAGGAATGGATTCCTCTGCATCTGAATCCTCATAAGCAGTCAGAGGTTGTTGTTCCTCTTCAAAATCTGAATAATGAGACTTCTCAGAATCCCGTTCTGTCAGTATTTCAGGAGAAAGGTCTCTTTTCCTTTTAGAAGGTGTGGCTTGACTACCCCTGATAAGGGTGATCCTCCGCCATTTTAAGCATTTGAGCTTGGGGGTGGTGGAGCAGGAGTAAAATGGTGGCAAGAGGTAGTTTTCCTAGGAGTGGCCTTGCCTCTTGGCCTAAGAATATCCATCGGTCTGAGAGAAACGGTAGTCGGAGAAGACATTGGTTTTTGTCTAGATTCGGTAGTGTGAAAAACCTCCTCGGAAGCCGGTGCCTGCATTGCGGCTCCAGACCCAACCAAGGCAGAAACAACCAAAGGCTTGGAAGACTAAGAAGATTTCTGCAGCATACCAGACTCCGAAAGGGTCTCAGAAGAGACCTGCGAAGATATTGATATGGGCATCAGGGGCTGCAAAGGCGCCTCACTGAATTTCGGAGAACTGATGACGTGCTTAGTGGTAGAGTCGTCGGAAGGTAGCCTTGTATGGTCTGTCTCTATTTTTATCCTTATGTTTTTTCGAAATGTCTATGGATTGCTGGCTGATGGACACCATTTCAGAATGCGAAGACGGAAGACAAAAATACCTGGCTACAAAAAGAGCTCTACGACAAATGGTTCTGGTGTTACAGAGGGCACAGAACCGGCAACGGGAACGTCGTGGTCTGGGCCTAAATAAGTGATGCAGTATGAATAGAGGTCCCGGTGTGGTATTTGCTTTCCACAGGCGAGACAATTGTTAACTTTTCGGACATCGGTTAGTGCAAGAAAAAAGAATCCCCAACAGGGTACTTGGCTTTAGACGTTTTCAGTTGTAATTCAAACTCTGGTAACGATAGACCAGCACGCTTGCAAACTGCTTCTGCTACAGGCTCCACGGCAAGAAAGACTGATGCAATGGTGTCGGCTGCCCTCCTTTATAGCACTGATGTCAGGCAGCAAGCGACAGCAGCCGATGCAGAAAAACATTGACTCTGGTATTCGGGCCTGCCGAGAGCTACCAACAGCAGGGATAACACACAGGTGATGACTGCAACAGTGAAACACAAAGAACATCCATGGTTGCCTTGGCCAGAAGAAAATCCTGGGGGATTCCTTCTGAATCTTCAAAATTACCCTGGTTATTAGTAGAGAGGGTGGAAAAGCATAACGAAACATTCCTGTCCAAGGAAAAGAAAAGGCATCGGTCTTCCAGGTCTTCTTGCCTACACTCCTGGAGTAGGATCTTACTTGCTGAGTTTTCAGAGAGGAGGCAAACAGGTCTACCGGAGGAACTCCCCACAGATGGATCAAATCCAGGAAGGCCTCGATATAATTTCCATTTGTGAGGGTCTGTCCTTGTCCTGGTCAGCTTGTCTGCCATGCAAATTTGCTTCAACAGAATGTAGAATGCAAGGAGATACAGACTGCCCTGTGAAGGTATAGATCAAGCTAACATGATTAGTCTGCAGAGGGGGTAAGATCTGGTTCCTCCTAGCTTGGTGGTGTACCACATGACTGTGTTATTGTTTGTAACACCATGAAGAGGTCCCAGGGACCAAAGTGGATTCAGAGAGTTGAGTGACTTAATCAGGGCAAGCATCTCGCTCATTTTCATGTGCCTGTAGCTGCCCTAGGTGTCCTACACACCTTGCATTTTTATCCCTCCTAAAACTGCTCCCCAAGCACTGTCTCATGCATCTGTGGTGACTGAGTGCTTTGGAACATGGAGAGAAAAGGGGAAACTGATTTAGGGATATCTGTTGTCTCCACCAACTGATTTCTCCTCTGACAAGCCCCAGCGCTGGGATCTGAAAAGGCAAGGTGCATTTGTATTGGGACCAAAGAGACTTCAGATTCCACCGTATCTTTCTCACGTGGAGTTTTGCCAGGGGTATCATGAGAGCCATAGAAGCCATGAAACCCCAAATCCTGAGGTATTCCTTCACAGTGACCAAAGTCAGAGTGGAAAACTCTAGAAAAAGATCTACATATAGATTTGCTTTTTTTTTCCTGTGGAAGAAAAGCTCTTGGAAATGTGATATCTAATGGACATCGCAGAAACACCTTGGAGAAGGTGTCAAGAAAGATTTTGAATGTTCTCTTGGAATCCCAGCTTAAGAGAACTCTCACCCAACAGAGAGAGATTCCTGACACTTAGAAAAATAATCTGCAAAGGTAAGCAAGTCACCTAAAAAATGTGGATACCCTATAGCTTACAATGAGCTGTAACTGGAGCTAGACAGACACTGCGAATATACTTGGTGCAGTGGATAGACCCAAGTGTAAAGCAGTGAAAGTACAGTTGTGTAAAATCTTACCATAACAGTACATGTCCTTCTCGTCACTGTTGCAGTATTCTTTACTAAAAGGACTCCCTGTAAAGGGTAGCCCAACATGCGGCCAGTATACCAAAACCTTAAGAGGTTACAAGCATCCTACGTCATGCGTATGCTTCCCCCTCAAGGCAAAGGGCATAAAGGTGAAGTACAGGCCTCAGAATTGACTAGTCCCAGGAGCAACAACAGTCCCAGGAAGTAGGAGGAACATGTCAATCCACAAAGAGAAAGAGAAAAGGAATTCCAGGCTAGGAATATGGAAGGAAAAGAGCAGAAAAGAAGTTGGAGGAGAGAGGGAGCAAATACTGCAACAATGAAAAGGAGGACATCCACTGTTATTGTAAGGTTTTACACAACTGTACTATATCCTTTCATATCACTGTTGCAGTACTCTTTACTAAAGGGAGAGTACAAAACCTCAAAAGAAAACTTGGGAGGATTAAGGTCCAGAAGAGGCCTCAAGAAAGCCATGTAGAATAGCTCTGGCAAAGCCAGCTCTTGCTCTAGAAACATCCTGTAATTTGTAAATCGTGGTAAAGGTATGGACAGAGCTCCAAGAAGCAGCCTCAAAGATGGAATTGGTATTCAACCCTTTGAAAAAAGCACCAGAGGAAGCCACAGCCCTGACAGCATGACCCTTTACAGAGGCAGAAAAAATTTTCCCATGAAAGAAGTAACAAAAAGAAATGTCCTTAAGAGATCCATGAGGAAATGGTTGCTTAGAAACCGCCAACCCTATATATCTGGGATGAAAGGAAATAAACTACTCATATTTGCAAACGGCCTTAGTCTTATCTAAATAATATCTGAGTTGTCTATGCAAATCCTAGGTGTGAAGAACCTTCTCACTAGCAGACTGCAGAGACAGAAAAAAAGGAGGGCAAATCAATAGACTAATTAAGAGACAATTCATTAAACACCTTGAGCATAAAAGAAGGATTAGTACGAAGAGACGCACTATCCCTATAAAAAAGTAAAAAAAGGAGGAACAGCCATAAGACCATGGAGTTCAAATACTCTCCTAGCTGAAATAAGGGCCAAAAGAAGAACAGTCTTCTATATACAATGTTGTAAGGAAGCTGAAGCTGCAGGTTCAGAAGGAGCCCAAATCAATTTTTCCAAGTACAAAATTAAGATCCCAGGAAGGCTGAACAGGTTTACTGGGAGATCTGATATGAAGGATATCTTTAAGAAATCGCTTAACCTCAAACTTAGAGGCCAGAGGATGAGTTAATGGCAGACACACAGAAATAGCGGAGAGGTGAGCCTTAACAGAATATGCTCACCAAGCATGGAGAAATTCACACAAATAAGAGAGAACCAGAGGATCTTCACAGAAAGTGGATCCTGGTTACTAGCAAGGTACTAAACAGAAAATCTCTTCCATTTGGACACACAGGATGGCCTGTTAGTGGGTTCCCTTGCCTCCTGAAAAACCCTAAGTAAACCTCTGAAAAAAAGTGCCAAAGTATGATTAAAACAATATCACCCACAATATCAGCTGAAGGCTGAACAAGTGAGGCTGGATCAAATACTCCTTTGTCTTGTGTGAGTAGGTCCATCTTGTGAGGAAATCTGTGGTGACTGTCCTTAGCTACGTGCAGAAGGCAGAACCAATGCTGTCTGGGCCAAATGGAGTCGCTAACAAGATTTTGAGGGAGTCCTGTTCTACCTTGAGCAGGGCCCTTGGAATCAGAGGAAGTGGAGGGAAGGTGTAGAGAAACATCCCCTTCCAAGGAAAAAGAAAGACAGTACACCCACCTTCCAAGCCAAAGGACTTGGGTGCAAACAATCGGAAGCTGTCTGTTCAAAGGGGTGGGCAAAAAGATCTACCTGATGAGTACCCCACTGATGGACAATGTCCAGAAACACATCTCTGTGAAGCATCCATTTCCATTCGTGAGCCTGTATTTTGGACCTGTGAAAACAGTCTGCCACTATATTCTGCTGTGAAGAAATGTATACAGCCTGAAGAGTCACTTGATTTTGGACAGCTAAACCCCAAACCTGAACAGCTAATCTGCAAAGAAGGTAGGACAGTGTCCCTCCTTGCTTGTTGATGTACCACATCACTGTGGTATTGTCTGTAAAGATTTTGAGAGGCCCTGGAAGGAAGATGGAATGAAAGGTCTGAAAGGCAAAAAGGAGATCATCTCCTTGATGTTGAAATGGTCTGACCTCCGTTGAGGGGGCAAGAGACCCTGGACCTTGAGGGAACAGAAAGAGGCTCCCCACCCAGTGTCCGAGGAATCCAAGAAAAGTTCCTGAGAGGGGACAGGGGGGCTAAAAACACATCCCAGGTCGACAGACAGCTGATGAATCTACCAGTGAAGCTGAAGCTTGAGGCATGGAAGAGGAGGGACTAGAAAATCTAGTGGATGGCAGTGTTGGAGCCATATTGTCTTTAGGAGCCACTGTAGTTTACTCATATGAAGCCTGGCTAAAGATAGCATAAGAATGGCGGAGGTCATGAATCCTAGAACCCTTAGAAATTCCTTGGCTGTAAATGAAAACTCAAAGAAGGGACTGAAAAACAGTGAGAAGCGAAAGAGCCTTGGGAGGAGGCAGGGAAGCCAACACAGGGATGGTCTGGAGCCTGCAAAAGAGAAACACAATCTTGAGAAAGAAGTAGGACTGACTTCTGGAGGTTGATTGTAAACCCCAGGCTTTGTAAGAGACAAACTGTATGATGGAGGTGCTGAAGTAAGCTTTCCGGGAGGAAGCCTGAATGAGCAAGTCACACAGACAAGAAAAGATCTGAACCCCTCTTATCCTGCAAAAAGCAATCACATGAGCGAGGCATTTGGTAAAAACTCTTCGGGCAGAAGAATGGTCAAATGGCAAAGCAGAGAACTGAAAATGCAAGGAATGAACAAAGAAACATAAAAATGTCCTGAAAAAGGGATGAACTGGTATGTGAAGATAAGCATCCTTGAGAAAGAGAGAGACCAAGAAAGCCTGGGGGGAAGAAGAAGAGAAAATATTGTCTGAAGGGAAAACATCCAAAAAGAAGGAACTTTCAGAAAGTGTTGAGCTGAGAAAGGTCCAGAATGGATCTACACGGTGGCTTCCTTCTGGGAACCAGAAACATTCTAGAATAAAACCCCTTCCTCGGGACACAGCCTGAATGGTGCCTTGTCCCAAAAGGCCCTGAAGTAGTTTGGGAAGAAAGGAAGTTGTTCCTGACTAGGTTGAGGGATGCCCAGAAAAGGAAGAATGGACTTGCATACCATGAAGTACCCTTGACAGATGACAGAACTAGAGAGTCTTGAGTGATCTGTAACCACTTTGGACAGGAAAGAAAAGGGAATAAGGGAACCTGATTGAAGAAAGGGGGGTGCAGACAATCAGACAGAACCTAGCTTGTCTTGAAAAGGAAGTTTCTGAGAAGGAGGGGTCTGAGTAGACTTAGCAGGAGGAACCCACCTAGAACCCTTCTTACCTTTGAGAGGAGGGTGAGGCTGTCTGAAAACAAAGGTAGATTTAGAAGGATAATTCCTCTGGAACTTGGGAATAGAAGAGACAGAATATGAGTCAATTCCTGCAAGGTCTTGCCAATATACTGAAGGGACTGATAAAGCTCAGCAGCTACAGAACAAAACAGGTTCTTGTTACCAAGAGGACCATCCAATAGTTCAGCCTCAATAACGGGCAAAGGCTGGAGACGAAGCCAAGAGTAAAGTCTCCAAATAAAACCAAATGCTGCAGCTCTAGAAGAGGTGTCAGCTGCATCATAACTACATTTAATACAGTGGTAGGATACTTGAGAAGCACAGCCAGTAGAGAGAGGGCCAAGCCCTTCCCTTCAGAATCAGGAAAGTCACACATAGCCTGGGAAGGCTGAGAAAGAAGGGCTAATACATACCAGGTCATGTGTGTCTGGTAATTACTAGCCCAAAAGGAAGTTGGAAGCAATATATACCTTCTTGCCCAGCTGTTCGATAGCTGTATTGCCCTTGTCTGAAGGGAGGAGTTTAGTAGAAGTCAAAAGTTTAGTGGGTTTGTCAAAAAAGACAGACACTACAGAAGGGTCAACAGAAGGGCATTTGTAGAGGAACTTGCATTCATCAAGAACCTTGTAAAATCTGGAAAAGAGAGAGGTTTACCATAATTTCAAGTTTGTTCGGCACAAAACAAGTCAAAAAAGAAAACTAGTAAACAGCAAAGCCGATAAAGACGTTCAATGTACAAATTAAAATAAAGGTGAGCGCTTTCATATATACAATACTTCTTTAGACCAACTAACAAACACATTACGCTGCATCAATAAATAGGCAAATCAATTAACAAGTCAAACCCTCATCACTTACCATAACAACTATTTAGTGTTTAAGTTTCCTTGAAAGCAAGTAATGTTTAAATGAAATATCATTCAAACCGAAGCCTCTATCTGCCTGCAGGGTGGTGATCCATTTCAATTCATTGTTCTCTGTTTTGTTAACACCACATCCTCATCCTCCCCTTTTACTCTTAGAAGTTAATTGTACCACTCTAAAGAGAAAAGTATGATTAATATTGGACGCAACATGTTTACTCAGTGCATTCGTTATAACCTTCCTTCTAATTTTACCCAAATGTTCCAGAATTCTTTCTTTAAGACTACGATTAGTCTTGCCAACATAAAAACATGGGCAATCCCTACAGGTGGCAAGATACACCAGATCCTTACTTTTGCAATCAGCATAGAATCTAAATTCATACTTAATAGTAGTGCGATGTACAAAGAATGGAGTAGCTATAATATAATCACAGGCCTTACAACTACGGCAAGGATAGGTACCCAATCTAGAAGATAACGGTCATTAACACAAAGAATGAAGGTTGATGCAGTCTCTGCTTAATAAAGATTCCTAGCATTTTTTAAATAGAAGTTTGGTTGCACCCCTATGAGCTTTTTTAGCCCCTCATCAATAAGTAAAATGGGCCAGTACCTTTTTATAACCATACAAACATCACTCGCATTGTTAGAAAAAGTCCTATTTTGGGTTGTCTGCAACTTATATAGGTTCATAGGTAGGTACTAGGCCATCTGCCTGAAGGCATTTATAAGCCTAGCTGGAATGTGTTGGCTTTCGCTGCCCCCTTAGATTAGTTCCCTGTGCCTCTGTCCAGCAGAGCCACTGAAGTGATCCCCTTAGCTAAACTTGGTTTCCCATCCACTCGTCAAGGTTTCTCTTGAAGAGGGTTAGCGAGGAGCTCTGCCTAATGTAGACTGGAATCATGTTCCAGAGCATGGGAAGTCTCTGGAACAGGAATCTATCCCTCCAGCACATCCTATTTATTGCTGGGGTGAGGTTTAGATCCCTGGAGTGTGTGGCTCGAGGGGATATGGTTTTCTTTAGGTGGAGGATGTCCATCAATTCTGGGTTGGACATGGCCTTGTATGTGAGGCAGAGATCACCTCTGAGTAGGCGGTATGCAACAGAGTACAGCTGGAGTTTCTTCAGTCGAGCTGCATAGGGCATCTGCTTGAGGCCAGTGATCCTCTTGGTGAGGTACTTCTGTGGTCTTTCCAGTTGTTGCAGGCGTCTTGTAAGGTACATCCCAAATGGGGCATTGTACTCTATGATGGGTCTGATGAGTGATGCATAGAGGGGCCTAATGACTTCTTTCGATCTGGATGCAAACCCTTTTGTGATTAGGTGGGCCACACAGAAGGATTTTCTAACCACTTTGGCAATGTGATTATCAAAGGAGAGGTTACTATCTACTTGGGTCCCCATATCCCTTATTACGTCTTCCGTATTTAGGGGGCTACCACCTATGTGGTAGTTTGTGGGTACTTTGTTTTTTCCAAAGGGGATGACTATGCACTTTTTGGCATTTAGCTTGAGGCCATGGTTTTGACACCAGGTATCTGTCTCAGAGAGACCCTTTTGGAGGATGTCTGTGTCAGCCGGGTCTGACAATTATAGCCCCTAGTTTGCAGTCGTCTGCAAACTTGGTCAGCCATAGTCCTCCTGTGATTGCCTGTACCTCTGAGAAGTATATGCCAAACAGGAGGGGTCCTAGGACTGAGCCCTGGGGAACTCCACTTGTAACCGGTTTAGAGTCGGACCTAGCTTCCGTAACTCTTACCAGGTGGGTTCTGTCCATGAGCCAGTTAGCAACCCATCTCGTGACGTAGGGGTTTATGTTCAGGCTGGTGAGCTTGCCTAATACCAGAGTGGGGAATGGTGTTGAAGGCCTTTGCGAGGTCTAGGTACGCTGTGTGGACCACTTTTCGCTCATCTATAGCCTTGGTAACCGTCTCACAAAAGTCCACCAGGTTTAGGAGGCATGATCTGCCCTTAAAGTCGAACTGGGTAGGGTCCAGTGTTTGGAGGTTTCCAATGTCTCCGTTAATGAGATCCATGATGATGCACTCCATAGCTTTGCAGACCAAGCTAGTCAGGCTTATAGGGCGATAGTTCCTGGGGTCCGTTGTGGCTCCACCTTTGTGGAGTGGAATAACTGTTGCTGTGCGCCACTCTGTGGGCACATAGCCTGTGGAGAGGCTGAGTTTAAACAGTGTGTTTAGGTGAGGGGTTAGTTCATCTTTGAGCTCATGTAGAACGCAGCCTGGGACACCATCCGGTCCCATTGATGCTGTGTTTTTGGATTTGGAGAGGGATGTTTTAACTTGAGTGTCTGTGATTTCAGGGGCACTACATTCTTTTGGTATAGTTATGGGCCCTTTTGGAGGTGAAGTTTGCACTGAACCTGTCTGCCAGGATGTTGGCTATATCGGTCGGTTCAGTGTATTTTGTGCTATTCTGCACTAACTCCGAGCAGATCTGAGACTTGCCACTTAGATACTTACATAGCTAAAGAATGCCTTGTGGTTACCTTTGGAGTCCATGGCAATTTTTCTTTCGAAGCTAGCCTTGGATGACTTTATGAGGGAAATTAGTTTCTTGCTGATACTGATCAAGAATGTCTTCCCTTCTTGGGATTTTACTCTTTTCTGTACTAGTTTCCTCCTCCTATTGTATAGCTTGTTAATTGCAGGGGTCCACCAGACTGGTTTCCTTTTCTTGGAGGAATGAGTCTTGGTTTTGTATGGGATAGCACGATCCACGCATTCTTGTAGGTGCCCATAGAGTGCATTAGTAAAGGATTTTGCAGCTTGGACAGTGTTATCCTTTAGCATGGGGGCTTTGAAACTTCCCACCTCGGTCTTAAGCAACATGAAGTTTGGTTTTGAAAATGTTTCACGGTGGTTTCTTTGACCAGGGGTGGTGGCGGAATGTGGATACCCAGAGTGATTAGTTTATGGTCAGATCTAACCAGCGAGGGGTTGACCTCTGGTGTGGAACACCAGTCGCACATGTTGGTGATGACCAGGTCCAATATGTTGTCACCTCTGGTGCAGGTGTTGACCAGTTGATCCAGGACATTTGAGTTTATAAATTCTAGGAAATGTTGGGCAAGGGAGTTTGTACTTAAATAGTTCTCCCAGTTAATGTTTGGGTAATTGAAATCACCCAATATCAGGGTGTTTTGGTAGGACCTTTATGTTTCCCAGTGTTTCCAGGAATGCGGAGTGGGGGTCCTGGGACATGGTGGGTGATCTGTAGCAAGCTATAATTTGAATAGCAGTTTTGCCCATTGTTAGTTGCATGTGGATGATTTCTGTGCTGTGCCACTAACCTGGAGGTGTAGGTATCCTTGATGAATATGGATACTCCCCCGCCTTTTGTATTTCGGTCCAGGTTTTGTGGCCGAAATGTATGGCACGAGTTGTAGCCTGGTAGTGCTGGGGTGCTCTCTGGAGCCTTAAACCAGGTTTCTGTTACTGCACATATATCGATTTTCTCCATACTGAGGAGTGCTTCGAGTGTGTGCATTTTGAAGTTTAGACTTCTGGCACTGAGTAGCATTACCCTCAGTTTTTTACTTGTGCTATTTACGGCGGTGGGTCTGTCTTTTGAGCCTTGCCTAAAAAAGTCATTATGGGGGTGGCAAGAGCCTTGGCCAGTATGCGAAAGCCTAAGGGTGACAGGTGCAAGCTGTCTCTAGCGAAGTAGCGTGGCTTGTCGAGCATGTCATCTCAAGCTGACAGACACTGGATCCCCTTTGAATGACACCAGAAGCTTAGCCAATTGTTGAAATTGATAATTTTTCCTCTAGGTCATACCGGCCTGGGCTACATGATCAGAGAGCTCCTCCATGTCTCTTTTCATGCAGTCCAGGGAGGTACGGCTCAGGTAATTCACACCAACATGGACAATGACAGAGTCATATTTGTACTTGTTCTGGAGTGACCCGAGTGCTTGTGTTATGTGGCAGATCCTGGCACCCGACAGACAGCTAACAGTAACCTTCTCTTTGTTCAGCCTAGTGAGTGGGACGTCAGTGTGCCTGACTATAGAGTCACCTATTACTAGTGTGTTGGGTATGTTATTTTGCCTTAAGGGCTGTGATTGTGTGGCACACTGGTTTTGTGAAGTATGTGTTTCATGGCTTGTGTTGTGGGGTGTAGGTTGCTTGGATGTCTGCTTTGGAGGTCTCTGTTGCTTTTTCAGATTTTTAGAGCCTCCGAGTATGTTGTAGTGTATTTATTTGTGTTTTTTGCTGGTGCTGGTTTCATAGGCCTATGCGAGATTGGTGGTGTGATGCAAGTAATTCCCTTCTCCTCTTGACTGCCTCATCCAGTCTTGGGTTGAGACAGCTTAGCCTCCAGTTTGGCTGTATAATTGCATCTTGCGCATGTATTAGTGTTTGGTGGAAGGAGGAGAGGGTTGTCTGTGTACATGAGGCAATTGTAACATTGCCTCAAAATGCCCAGATTCACCAGTTGGACCGGAGAGTACACCTGGAACTGCCCTTTGGACATGCCTGGGTAGGTACAGTGAACTGTTTTACTGACTGGCTGGTAAGGTCGAATAGAGAGCCTTGTCCTTCTCTACAGTAAGGGGGTCTAGTGCTAAGGTTTATTAGTGTTTGCTATGAGTTTTGAGCAAGTGCCGGTATGAGAAGTGAATGGTTTGAGTGCTTAAGTTGAAAGTTTGTCTAGTTCCAAGGGAAAAATTAGAGAGTACACTTTGTGGAGCCGGGAATAATTATACCCTAGCTAACCGGCGCGCAAATGCGGGTTTTATAGCAGGGAAATGAAAGAAATTAGCCCAAAATGGACAATAAACTACTAATTTCTAGGGAAATGAAAGAGATAGAAATTAGCCCAAAATGGCCAATAAACTACTAATTTCTGGGCTGATGTTTAACAACATCAGTTCTCTCCTTTCTTTCAGGAAAACAGGGCCTTCCCTTGTGTTTCCTTCAATTCCATAACCCCTGTGGCAACACCATTAACTTCTTTATAACCATAGCCTCTCTCATAAAACTCAGTACTGAGGTATTCAAAAATACATTGCAGACTATTATCATCTGTACATAACCTAGATGCCCGCAGAAACTGTCTTTTCAGTATTTTATATATATATATATATATATATATATATATATATATATATATATATATATATAATTTGAATGCATTCTAGTCCTATGTAACTTACTATTCTTCCAACAAACCTTCCTATATAATTCGGTTCCACACTTATAGACATGAACATCAGGAAAATCTATAAATGTAGCAGAGGAAGAAACAGTAAACCTCAAAAAACTCTTACAACCATTAAGCCTTTGCACAAACTCATCGAGTTGTTCATGTGTACCTTGCAACAAAATAAACACGTCATCAACAAATCTGCTGTTGCAACAACAGAAGAACCAGATGACAGGCATAGAAGAAGCTGTGAATGACATGGAAAATAGAATCCAAGAAGAGGAAATCAACATTGAGTTTCTGCTGAAACAAAATACACATTTACAAACAAAGCTGGATGACCTGGAAAATAGATCTAGGCGCAATAACATTAGGATTTTTGGACTGCCAGAAAATATTGAAGGTAACAATATTACTTCTTTTTTAACAACTTGGCTCCCTAAAACTTTAAACTTACCAGAAGCATTCTCTTTTGGTATCGAAAGAGCACATAGATCTATAGCTAATACTAACTCTAACAAAAAATATCCTAGATCAGTTATAGTTAGATTTCTATCATCTTTTGATAAAGAGATGGTTCTTAAATCTGCTTGGGCTAAAGCTCCTGTTAAGATTAATGAGACAACTGTGCATTTTGACAATGACTATTCTTCCATGGTAATAGCTAAAAGAAAAGTTTTTCTGCCACTAATAAGGGAGCTTAAAAAAGCACAGTTTAAAACATACCTTCTGTTTCTTGCCAAGCTTAAAATCTTCCTTCCTGATGGTCCTAAGGTTTTCGATGATTTAGACTCTGCTTTACTGTTTGTCAAAGAAAAAAAGGATTTTGGATAAAATAGAAGAAATGGAATGGGCTAGTTCTTCATTAAAGAGATTGGCAACTGAAGCTTCGTGGAAGACTTCAGAGAAGAAGAAGAGACTAAAAAACAAATGATTTGTTATATGTTTTTTTCTCTCTCGTCATTTTAGTTCATTATTAATCTTTTTGAATATAGTTCCTGCATTTCCAGAAAGCCACAAATATTTTGGAAAAGATTTAATCAAAGTTATTCTCTATGTGCAAAGAAATGTTTTGTTTCATAACCAGTCAAAATACCTGAAGATTTAATGGCAAGCTGTGATTCAATTTGTTTCTCTTTCTGAAAAGAAGTAAGGTTAGTAATTTGATACATTTTTTATCTTTACCTTTTTTTTCCTTCTCCTTTTATTATTTTCTTTGTTTAAACAATGACATTCTATTTAGATTATGTAGTGGGTAAAGGGTGGGGGAGGGCAGGGAGAGAACAGTAATGAAAATATCATTAATAGAATAATAACATTTATTCCTTGTAAAAGTTTTTATAAGTTCTTCAAATGCTATTTCTAATTATACTTTCTTGATTATACTGCTTATGCCTGTTTGTAAATAATCTGTTATGCTTTAACTAATAATAATCAGAACTAAATAAGAGTAAATAACATGTTTTATTTTTAACTCTATTAATATAAACAGTAAGTAACATTCCATTGTATATACTTCTTACAGCTTTCTCTTACATTTTTTATTTCTGCCTCACTCCCTTTTATTTTCTACTCTTTCTTTTCTTTATTAATATATAGAAATGCTTTTGATTGTGTGGGCACAGTGAATAATAGGATTTGTATGAAAATTGAGTTGGGAGAAGAATGTTGAGTTTTATTGCTTGTTGGTAATTTTGGGCTTAATTTCACTTACATAGAGGCTGTAATGATCTGTGGAATACATTGTGAAGGTTTTGTCATGTTTAGATGCATTTACACTGCTAAATGAATGTTTGTCACTAGTTTTTAATAAGTTTCCGCCAAAATGTTAAGAGAGACAATCTGAGATGTGGGCTGTCTCATGCACAGTGTTCATGAGTTA